>NW_019173404.1:0-9877 GCF_001773325.1 Penicillium arizonense | reverse complement strand
CACAGATATGACATCCGCACAAGCCATGTCGTATGACGACATAATGGGATACTCGGCCATGGAGGATATGGGATACAGCATGCTCCCAGCCGACTCGCCGCCCGAGAATATGGCCACGGAGGTGGAGAGATCGCTCCGATCACGACCAAACGAAGTGTCAGGGCCGATTATGTATGGAAGAGGGGATCATGATGCATGCGAGAACTTCTTGAGATTCGGACTCCAGGGTAGCGAAGTGTGTTCTTCAGTTCAGTGGTCATTGTACAGAACTAAATATAATGGCAGTTCACCAGGAAGGTCGAAGAAGTGATCGGAAGGCCGGCCTTCCTTCTCCACCAAGGCCCAGTCATCGTCCACTCGTCCGATCGCCCAACCAGCTGGGGAATCAATGCCGCCCACCCTTGCCGAGATGGAGTCTCGGTGTTCCGAACCCTCTCAGGTAACCCGGGGGATAGAGTGACAACCTTCAAGCTCTATCCAATCTCCCAGCACGCACAGGAAAGACGAACACCGAGATCTTTCAATTTGCGATCAAACGAAGTCCTTTTCGTGCGAGGCGGAGTCAAGATGATAATTTCACTGCCTGCTGGAGAATCCTTTGTTTGGGAAGGGTTTTCTAAGGACCCGTGGGGGATGGATACATCATCAGCACGTGAAGCTTTTGCTTTCATGAAGATCTAGTGGAAACCGCGCTGTGGCATGCTGGATCTTCATGTGGTGGACAGGGCATTGCTATTGGGAACAGTTTAGCTAGACAATATAGGTGACTTGTCCGTATTAGCTTACCGGGATAAATTCCATGGATGCATTGATAATTGAACCTTAGGCAAGCCAGAGCTTGCGCCTGATACATGATGTTCGCAAAGTCACCATCTCGCAGCATCTCCATTGTCCTAGCTTCTTCAGCTAAGGTCAAACAGCGGAAAGCAGGAAGGACTGGTATGAAAAGAAGCGTAATCCCAGGTCCAAGTTCATATTCAAATCGTATCAGTCTGCGCCCATGCTGGAGTGCTTTCTTGGTCTTGTGACTTTCGGATAATTTCTCTTCCTGGATGAATGTGGTCATGGTGCCTAGTCGATGGGACCCCGAGCATGGTGTAGGCTTATTGCGTCCAGTCCGTTGAAGCCAATCTTGCTCCCACAAAGCCAGGTTGGTCCATTGGTGGATTTCTTGGATCCGTTGTAACCAGATGTGGGTGTTCTCTCCCGTTGCTATGAGTTCCGCAGCCCGCAGGCATCCTTGGTCCGAAACTCCTTCTAGAATGACTGAGGTCAAGTCGATACTGAGAAAGCGAATAAAAATATCCAGTTGCTTTGATAAGTCTGATAGCAGCCTTTCCGCGGTGACTGAGGTCATGATGACGGTTGGGATTGGTCGTGAGTGCCTAGAATCAGATGGGTTGTGGTCAGCAGGGGTGCGGTGAGCAGGGGTTATCACACATACATCCAGAAAGAGGATAGATCAGGCCATGCCGCAGGATTTATACCTGAACCATAGAAAATGTGTAATGTCAGCACAACTAGCCTTTTTACCACCCCTGAGTATGAGAGACCGTTCTCGCTTCCATTATCCATGAAACTTATTTATTGCTCAAACTTCCTCTTGACGTTGGTTTGTTGGTGCGCATGTCGAAGTGGATCTTAATCACTAAACATCCGCCTGCCATGAACATTTTCCAATTTTTCCAGTGTTTTGGTCGCTCAAAGGTCTGGGAGCTATTTTATCCGTTCCTGCTGACACAAGCTAATATTACGTGTAGAGCACAGCTGTCTTCATGAAGGCAAGGGAGCCCTCCCTCGGCGAGGAGATGGACAGCACCAAGTTAAAAACAGATTGGACACATAACTGGATGTCATACAGTGAATGTAACACTGTCAACAACCCTCCTCGATTGGAAAAACCGATGGATTTTTCCAACACCGGAACGGATGATGTTACTCATTCTCAAGTGGTCAAGGTGCGGTCTATCAATTACGATTTCAAGGAAGGGATTAAAGCCCCCTTTATCGGTAAATTGGAGGTTGAAGTCATCTTCCATGGGACGGTCGTGAAGCATATGCAGTATGGTGACGTGGTGGCGATGGATGGTGGCAAGGATGCAGTGGCAGAATTTGCGCCTATTACGCAGATGTTTATATGAACCGCCTGACAGGCCAGAGATTGGATACATGTATTTTAGTAGTTTTGTACGGTTGTACTCACCTTTTCCAAAGTCGACGTTACCATTCGAGACTATCCAAAGAGGACCCATCAGGGTACTTGGTCAATTCGAAAATCCTTACCATGCACCCTTTAAGGAGACTTGAACATGTTGGAAAAAGAAAGCTGTTCCTCCCACCGAAAACAAAAATCATATCCGCGCTCACAAACGCCACTTACCGTATCCATTAGGAGCTCATTACTACGACATCGATCTCTGTGAACCCAGACCCGTAGCCATGTAAGGGATACAGATAGCGATTGGGCGGACTGCGATATTGAACCGACGTTCAATCGTTTCCCTCATAACCAGTGTTTATTTAGCACACTAAGGAGGGTATGAAATCTGAACCATACCCTATAGGGAAGGCCCGAATGCCAGGATCTTCGCCCCTTGGGAGCTGCATGTTCCTCTCACATCTCACACGGACCACAACATCGATTATGGCTTCCAAGAGCTGAAAGAGAAGGATAATCTAGGATCCCTGGATATAGGCCACCCGTTGACGGGAGATCTATATTGTACAGTTTCAGGGTCTTGGAGCATGCGGTGGCTCGCTCTATGTACATAGCATCCTTATCTGCAACATTGGTCCTGCCGATCACAAGGTCCATTCTACTGTAACCGAACCATATCAGTTGTGATGCTCGACCCGCTATCGAGTACTCAAGCAATTTGCACCAAGCTCCGTGTTCCGTTCAGGGCCACTCTCGATAACTCCCTAGGGAACAGAGCGATCCTAATGTTTGTCGTAGACAGCGTTGAGACTAACGAGAGATGATTGCGATGGAGAAGGTGAAGATGAAAGAACGCCAGCCGCCTCCTGTACCGTAATTTACTACTAGTAAAACCCACAGATACATGTACACTGTAATAACTTTGTGAGGGAATTTTCTGTAAAATTGCTGTGTGGGCCTGCAGCGAAGTGCTAGCCATTGGGGCGTCAACGAATCTGGCCATTAGCGTAAGAGAGCTCAGGCAAAAGTCAACGGGGCTTCTCTCTATCGAGGGCATGTGGCCAATGATGGCCAAGTCATGCTCCGCTAGACCCGACTGATTTGATCACCAGATCCTGCCAATTGCCTGGGTACCAACGGAGAGTATGAGGCAGAATCTCGCATATGCAACGGTCTGCTGGGGTCTCGTTCATTGCGTATGCTGGACTCTGATCGTAATGAACGCAAACAGACCACTTTGTCACATTATAAATGGCTTATTATGTAAATGGTCCGTTTGCCGCGGGCCAACAATGTAGGCAGTAGGTAATCTGAAGGTTCAGACTAAGAACTTGAGCTTGGTCCGGGCCAGTTCGGGACACCTATTTGAGGAAAGAGCGCCTATCATTTGATCCACTCACCCTTCCAAGTCTGGTTGCTAGAATTTCTACTGGACACGAGTGCCTCTGGTGTTGTGCTCCCAGTCAGGTGTAAAATCAGTGTCATGCCCTAGATTGCTGATCGCCCCTTCCGATCTCCGGACCTGCATTTTGGCCAGGACGCAGGATACAGCCTCGTCTCATATTCCTGTCGGCTTCAGCAAACTGAGTGCAGGTAAACCGCCTCCACAGTGTTCTTGGGCATAAAAGACTACAAGCTAATTCATTGTTGTGGCAGCATGTATCAACCTTCTCGGCCAGATGTGACCCATCGAGAAAAAAGTCCTACGCTGCCGCATAAATCAACACCTACATTACCTCCACCGGAGACGGGGCAAGAAGAGAAGCACAATATGGACCAGGACTTAGCCGGAAACACTCAAAGCAAAGAAGACAGTTGAGCCCCAGGCGCGCCCAGGGGACAGCAAAAAGTGCAGGCCGGACGGTATTTGAGGTAACTGGCGCGGCTAACTTACCAGCCTGAGATGATCAAACAAGGTTTGCATCGCTATACTTTCAAACTTGTATTTTCTGCAGTGCTAAGTAGAACTATTGCAGTCCAGCGACAACAACGCCAGCGCCGCGACCCTATTCAGTCACGCAGGGCTCACACTCTTGGTCCTCTGAAACCCTTCCAGACCATCAAACTGGCTCTGCTCATGTTCTCGTTGATGCTCTCCAGTCAGCCATAAAGGCTCAAGTTTTACAAGCACTGAGAATTTTGGGCGTGATCGCTGGGGAGTTCCGCACATACAACCTGGAAATTGAGACAATTGATAAGTGGACAGTAGAAATCATCGGAGTTGATGCAAAACTGATCCCTATATTATCAAATAGCGCGCTCCAATTGATTGCTCCTTTTGAAAGCCTCAATGTCATCCTCACCAAATGCATCACTGCTTCAGGCCCCATGCGAGACCATATTATCAGAGACCAAGCGGTCGAGCTGTTGAATTATATACAGATTTATGCGGAGGAGTACCACCTATTCCAAAATCGAAGATTGTATCTTGATATTGGTAGATGGATAGAAAGGCTCAGCTCAGATACACTCAATGAGCAAGACAAATGAGGCTGCTCTTCCCAGAGCTCGCGAATAGTCTCTTGCTTTTTCCATTCTCTTTTGTTCAGATTGTTATTTTCATGCATATTCCAATCTCTTTCGGATATTCAGGGAGGATATTTTGTGATATATCGGTGCACATCTAAGAGGTTCAATGCCGTTCTCCCCAGCTTTGGGACATCACTGCTCTTATTCCCTTAAACTGAGTTCCAAGCCACTGTTTCACATATCTCCGGCCGTTTCCTCTTGTGGTGGTTCTGCATTTCTCTGGATATAGAGTTGATATCATCTAGTCCAGATACCATGGGCTCAGTAGAGTTTTACCGGGTTACTGGCTCCATCATGAGTCTTCAATTTTGGGGATGCAGAGGTACGATTGAGGCCTCACGTACACTCCGCATCCCCATGACTCTTTTCCGATTTGACGACAGGAGTATCCTTGTTGCACGGATTCATCGTTGGCACCTTCTCGTTCGTATGGTACACTTTGTTGGACCGACTCGTTCACGGAAATACCTGCCAGAATCTCAAGATTATTAGCAACAGGGTTTTAAACTAAGAGAGCATTGTGAGGTTCGACAGACTGAGTTGCGGTTTTCCTCCTTGAACCACATGTCATTTTATATAACACTCGTTGGAAGGATCGCTTCGTGCTTGTTCGAGATGATCGGCAACTGGGTAGGAGGTCAGCTCTTCGTCTACGGAAAAGAATCTTGGCTGATTTCAGAGATGTATAAGTGAATCTGTAGCGCATGGAGGAATGTGAGAGAATGGAAGGAAGAAGGAAATGTCGCGTGAGTGAAACTCGGCCGACCAGGAAGGAGATCTCACTTGAAAGTCTGGAGACATCTTCGATCAAGAGAAGCTGCTCTTGACTTCCCCAAATAGACCAATACTTTCGTCATCGTCTCCTTCGCTGGCTGCACAGCCAAGTAGGACGAGATTGAAGAGGGTCAGGGATCCTTTCGTTGCCTCGGATGTGCTTTGTGGATGCTTTGTCGACAGTCGTTGCTGGGAAAGTGTCAAATGTTGCTTTCTGTTGAGTAAAGGCTGCTTCGATAAACCAAGGACCTCGGTTCTCTTTATTGTACGTTGTTGTTGGATCCTGGGAATGCGAGGCAAAAAGCTTGGGTGAAGGAGAAACTTAACACTGGCTGTCTGTTTTAGGTAAGTAACCCTTGGGTTGTCTACTCTCCACCGCACCCTCACACCTCTTGAGTATTCCAGCCCTGCTTGTCTCTTTCCATCATCAATCCCCCATCCTCTTTGGTCAACAAAATGCGTGTCCGTGTTATAAACCCCGATCCTCTTGTTCTCCTGTCCGGTAAGTTAAATCTCACCGAAGCCTCTAAAGCCTTCCCAACCGAAGCTCTTTGGGCTTGAACTGGAAGGTCTAGCCACCGAGATGCCTTGATAGCCAAGAATCTTTCAGCTAACTAAGAACTCAAACTTGGGTTGAATCATACCAGCTCCAACAACGACAATCCTCAGGCCCACCGAGCTCCTGGCCTTTCCCATCCGTCTCTTCGTTAGCCGATCGTCGTGCATAATTGTTCGAGATTTTTCGACCAAAACACCGTACAAAGCTGATGTCGGCAAGCAGGATCGGCCTCTTGTTCTTGGAGTAAGAAAATTCTTCAATGCCACCGGGTGGAAGACCTGGCCTGGTTCCAAGGGCTAGTCGGACGCCAGCCAGAAGCCCTGCGACCGCACCAGACAGCTCTCACGCTTTGTCGTTTGAACGTGATAGACATCACCCGTATGATCAAACCCCCGCATACTCTACTCTACCGTTATCTGTTGTGGTTAGAATACTGTCTCTAAACCTCAGCCGAAGCTACAGCGGTTGAAGTTTCAATCACATTATTTGTGGTCGTTCATGAAGAGTATCGTGATGCAAGTGAGGGTCTGTCATCAATTCAGAAGGAGGTACAACTGGTGATAAATCTTCAAAGCTTGGCTCGGCTCTAGTGCTCTGTCTGATAGGCGAATGCAGCCCACGTCGTGGGGAAAGATTCACATGGTCAGTCTTCGCACCAAGTTCAAACAATTTGAGCGCATCCTTCTGCCAGACTGCATGTAGGCTATTCAGTAGCCACCAAGTCCATTCCTCGGTTCAATACTCAAGCTGTGCCCCCAATTCTCTTTGCGTACCTGCATGTCAGCAGTCGTTTGTCGTCGAGAATACCAGAGAACCCCCATATTCTCCCTTTCCAAGCCCACTATCCCGCAGCTACCTCCTTTGGACTCCCCGCATCAAAAGACTTTGGGAGGTATAGAATAAGAACCAGTATATTCGGTCTGTTTTGATCATCCCATTGCGGAATAGCACAGAATACAAAGGGGAGTTAAGGCTTGCTGGGAGGTATTGAGCGGTAGCTTCGACCTGCTTTGCATGTCTACTTGATCCATATCAAATCAAAGAGAAAATAGCTGCATAATATCCTAGGCTTCCACTAAAACTACTTCTTTCCACAGAATTCCCTCAAGAAGGTTTCTTTATCCATGTCTCCATTGGCAAAAAAGCCTCGGCCATTTTTAGCATCACGGAGGACCACAGTTTCGTTCTTAGAGCTTGCGCTTCCAATAATTACCATGCTTGTGTTATCGAATGTGCAGCCATTGAAGGTATACGTTCGTTGGTTTTCATGACCGATACCTTGAGGTCCCCGGCGGCAGTCGATGGTGGCTACAGTAATGCAAGTCAATACTCAAGCCACGTACTGAGAGGCGTGTCATAGGTACCCTGTTGTCTCCGTTCATCGGGGTTGGGAAGAAGCCGACTAGACGGAATATGTCTATCATGGGATAGTCGCTTCATGCGAAAAAAAGAGAAATGGTCAGTAACAGTCGTTGGAAGGTACAAGAATATACGGACTGGCTTTAGGGTAGACTTACCTGGTCCTGACTGTCGTGCATCGGAGCCGACGTTGGTTGGGCCTTGACATTTTATTAGCCATAAGACTATCTAGAAAAGAAGGGCTAGTATGAAAGCATGGTACCGAAGCATTTCTGTGCAGGTCTGGCAGAATACGCCCATTCATCACTGTCAGGCTTTCACCTGAATCCGGTTCATTTTGGGCTGATACGCCATGGGAGCTGCCTTTCAGCCGTTTAAAGGTCATTCTGAAAGTTGAGTCTTTTCGTGAAATACCAAAGAGTGTGACCCTGATAAATACCCTAGAATAAGAAGATGAAGAGAAGTCAGAATGTGAGGGGCAATGGATCGACCATGGGCCGACGTGCCAGATTACCCCTAGTATTGTCTACGTATGGCTTGGCATTATTGCTATGCACTCGACCTGGAAACACGGGCTGATCCATCCAGTTGCCGCGGGGCCCTGCGAGCAAGGTTCAGCCATTAAGACCAGGTCATGCAACCGGTTATGATTCAGACCCGACGTTGGCGCCAGTTGCGGCTTGCTCGGACGAACTATTTCAGGCAAGATCCAAGTTTGGTGCCTTTACGCTATCTTTCAATAGGAATGAGAGCATGGTCACATAATATGTTATGTGGTTAAAGCATTTCACTAGTACAATGCCCTGAGAGCGAGAAAGAAGCGCCAATCCTTTCCCCCAATTCTCGTTAATAGAGATCTATCCTACTCCCCGGCGATCCGGAACTATCTCTTTCATTCTTACTCATTGTTGAATATACCGTTCACTATTGAGAAATGTCCTGAATTAGTTAATTCTTTATATGCTTGGAATGAATAGCGAGTCCTTTCAAGGTTCTCCACTCCGGATCAACATGGACACCGGGGACCAGTTCGCATTTGGTCAGATGAGTTACCCATACTCATACACCTCACCGCAATGCCTTTCATCATACCACTCAGCCGTTGGCGACAGGTCTTTTGAGGCTGGCTTTCAAACCCGGGACTTAATTTACGGGTTACCTGCTCCATCACCCTGCTTGGCAACTCCCGCGGTCTCTCCCTCTCCTCCACCCTTGCGCCCCAAATATTGCGTTATCGAACCTCGACCCAAGAAAGATGGTTCCAAAGCCGGGAAGGCTGATGAGGTTGTACGAACCAAGTCTAGCAAACGTCAGGAAGGTGAAATGCGCCGAAGTAGCCAACGTCCAAAGAGAAGCAGCGAGCTTAAGCCCACCCAACTAAAGGCCGATACCAGCTTGGTATCTCTAACTAAGCCCGGGAGAGAGAGGTTTGGATTGTCCATTCATTTGATGCTGTCTCATTTCACGTCTGACCCGAGAACCACAAAATTCAGTACCGAGCCCTGCAACCAATATACGGATTCCGACTTGTGCTCGAGCAATCAAGTCCCTACCTTCACTCCTGGACCCATACCACCTGCAAATGGCTCTGCAAGCGCAGCGAGGATCGAATCGTCAGTTTTGACCAGCGATGCATCCGGAGCGCTTGTCGGTGGCCGGCCAACAGATCACCAAGGCTTACACCAGCCCATTATCCAACCAAATAACAACAGCGATGGCCAGGCTTGTCATTTAGGATAAGCCAGAGCCACAGTCATATGGAAGCAAGCTACACTGGAGTGGCAGCGCATCTTGAAAAGTCCCAAGTTCTGCAATCGCTGAGCATCGTGAAGGATTATATGGCGAAGCATCCTTTGATCTTCGAAGAACAAGCACCCGAGACGGTTTAAAGATGGCTTGTTGGTATTGAAACTATGGATGTACCAAGATCGGTGTCCGAGAGAATGTAACAGGTTGGTTGAATGGTAGGACCGGGTTAATTCAATCAATATGGATATATAGAACCCACATCAATACCACCCGGTGCTTCCTTAGTATTCTCTTGAGTGAAGGAGACAACGCAAAATCAACACTAAACTTCTTTCAGCAGGATGACTTTCCGTTACCAATCATCATATTCTTTCCGTGTATACATACAGTATGACTGTGACAACTATTGATATTGATTGAATGTGGTGCCGTCGGCGTTTAGCATGCTTGTCTATAAAGCAGGAAAGTGGTGATCCAATACTAGTTGTTCTATCGAGAACAGTCTTCATTTTCTGGTTGAGGACCCGCTGTTCCCGAAGCTTCCAGTCAGTGGACATTTTGCCAACAGAGGACGCGGTTTTATCAGATAAAACATACTTTTCTTCTTTCTATGCTGAGTGATGTGGTCGGCGGTGATTAGTGGCTTTTCAGGGTTGCCTTGCTTGATAGAATGGGAAGAGCCTACACATCAGGATTTAAGACCTGGGTTTGATCCTGCGAGTTTGAATACCAGACTCACTATGTTTTCA
>NW_019173403.1:0-9955 GCF_001773325.1 Penicillium arizonense | reverse complement strand
GACTTGTGCAATTTTATTTTAAGGCCGAATTTCTATCTACCTACTTACCTAACTGTATAAAATTCTCTCATAGTTAATTGATTTTTTGGGTGTCAAGGCGTCCTTAGAAGTATCTACGCCATCTAGACACAGGCCCACGAATGGAAAACCCTTTTTTTCGCGACGCATGTGCGCAGCGGTGCTGTGAAGGGACCAGGGACCCCTGCTTTCTATCCTTCCTTGGCCGCGGAGCCAAGGAACGCCTAGTTACTAGTTTCTCGTACTTTCTAGTGGTTGAATTCTGCGTTTAGGAGGGGCTAAAAAAAAGCCCCCTCAATTTGCATTCCCTCTTCTAAATTTCTTTAATACAATTTATCATGGGTGCACCAGATACTTACATCTTCCTAAGAGATAAGAAAGAGTCGCACAGGTACTTGCTACCAAAATGGTTGATGAATCGAACTAACCAGATCGACATAGGCTGAACAAGCAACATCAGTTCATTGCAAAGATTATCGGAGGCCCGATAAACAACACAATCCCATTAGATAGCTTGACTGCAATTGCCGACGTTGGTACTGGTACTGGGTAAGTGCAAAGTTAATTACGCTATTTGGCACCGTGACTTGATACCTGGGCTCACATTCCAAATAAGTGTGTGGCTTGAAGAAGTTCGTCAGTTGATGAATGAGACATGCCCGGATATCCAGCGAGTTTACCAGGGCTTTGACATCTCAGATGCCCAATTTCCGTATTTTTCCGAAAATACAAGGTTTGAAATTCACGATATACTCCTGCCGTTTCCTTCCAACCACATCAATCGCTACGACCTCATTAATATGAGATTACTTGTCGGGGCAATCAAGGAGTCGGACTTTGCTGTTGCTATTCAAAATCTGATAACGATGTTGAGTAAGATTTCTGAATAACTATTCCAAACCCTTCTCCGGACTGATGCGATTGGAATATAGAGCCTGGAGGCTATCTCCAATGGACTGAATTTGAGTTAAACAGTCATTTTCAAGGAAATTCGGCAGAGTTCCCAGCGTTTAAAAGGCTCTTGCGGCCATTCTTCGACTATCTGCATATGAACGAGTTTAGCACCTCCGCTCCAGAAGCAGTGAACCAGTATTGCAAAAGAAGCGGATTGATTAATGTCAAGAAATTTGAGCGCAGCGTACTTGACCGACCAGAATTACAAACCGAGTTGGAGAACTGGGATCTTACCGCATTTGCTGTAATGATGCCTCTTGTCTATGAGCGTACGGGTCAAGCAAAGGACGAGATCACAAACCAGCAAATGACATCGCGCATGCTCTCTGAATTTCGGGACTTGTTTGCGAGAGGGCTTAAGCCAGGTTGTACATTTGGAACTGTGATCTGTCAAAAGCCAGAGATTGGTCCGATGAACAACTAGCGACAACTCTACCACGATATTGTGTCATCATATATAATGACCCTCAACTACCACCAGCTGTTTTCCTCATCATCAGATCTTAAACCATATCCAAGATCGCCTAAGCCTCTTAAGCTTTCCCATGGTCATTTTATCACTGCTTCTTGCTCTCTGAATATTCCTGATCCAATTTACAAAATGAATCTTTTGCGTGTCAGCCTCCCCAGTTGCGGTGACTTCAGCCATCTATTTCGTCTGCTTGACCACTACGATGTCCATCGGTCCAACCGTAGTCGGTCTGCGGCTAGCTCATTCTTCCCTCGCCTTGACGTCCGCGAGAGCGGCGACTCATACCACCTCGACGGCGAGCTACCTGGCCTCGCTCAGAAGGACACCGACATCGAGTTCTCCGACCCTCAGACTCTGATCGTGAAGGGTCACACCGCGCTCGAGTACCAAACCTCTCGCACCGAGTCTGAGGCGCAGGGCGACGAGGCTGAGTAGACTAACAAGGATCTCCAGCCTGCCCATCGCTTCTGGGCCAGCGAGCGATCGGTCCGCGAATTCCAACGCACTTCCTCATTTCCGGGCTCGTGTAGATCAGGACAACGTCAAAGCCAGCCTAAAAAATGGCATTTTGTTTGTCCTTGTGCCTAAGACCGCCGCTCCGGCCATCAAGAAGATTACCATTGAGTGATCGCTCTCATATCCCACTCAAATGGTCTCACTACTTCTTACCCAATGCCAAGATTTACTATACTTTTATTAGGAATAGTCCCGGGGTAACAAAATTCCTGTAAAATTATCTATACAATATTTTATTTTCTGTAATACATGACCTGATGCCTCGCCACTTTATGGGGTAGCCATGGTAGCTAGAACTTTCCATAGTGATGGTCATGGTCTTGAAACAATATTCCAATCAGATATACCTCCATACTCTTACGATTTAATGTCAATCAACTCAGATGGGGGGTGTTTCATCTATACAGAGTCATCGTTATAGTACCGTAATAATACATGGACCTACCCAGAATCGATTGGGAGATTTGGCGATTTGGCAAGATCACCCGCCTGCTTTTTCTCTTTCTGGTCAGCACTGTTCTGCGTCTTCCCTCCCATTCTTCCCATATGCGGCGCAGCTTTCGTCTACGCCCGCCAGTCATAAATAGAGAGCTAAACCTAGTAAGGAAAATTGATTTCAATATCTCCATGGGTTTGCTATCTGTTGCGCGTCTCATTGGTTGCCAGGTTAACCCTAATCAGGCTCTCCCATACAGAAGCTGGCGTGGAGGGTCTGATTGAGAACCACCGACACTTACCTTTTAACCTACCATCGCTATATATTGATCTTGAAGGAATTAATTTCTCACGAGACGGCAGCATTTCAATCCTGCAAGTATTTGAGTTCCGAGTCCGACGTTGTGTTTGGGGATCTGGTTAGTGATACTTCTTGATAGAGCGAGAAATCTAGCTGAATATGTCGCTACTTCAGACGTAAATACACATTCAAAACGTGCGTCAAATGAGGGATGATTTGTAACGTTTGGAATCATCCAAAACCCAAAGTCTACGGCTAGTCATTCGAGATAAGAGAATGTACACACATGGCAACTTAACCCTAACGACTAAGCCTAAAGCATAGGAGCTTAAAGGTCTCGACTAGAATGATGCAGCCCCTGGTGGGGAAATGATAGCGCTCGCCAGGATCATGCGATTTAGTGGCAATAACGACGCGACATTCACCTTTCCTGCATGGACTGCCTGCAAGACATGTCCCAGTGTCCGAAGAGACGGTTCACCACCACTTCCAGGGGACTTCGGTGGAATCGAAGGTCCCAGTGTTTGTGCACGCGCAATCATCCACTCTTCGGCGCTGCACGCCCTCCACATTCGTTCCGGAGCAGGAAGTGGAAGCCTGAGAATCATGTTGTCGTTCAGTGGCTCAAAGTAGCTCTCGTTCAACTTTCGTGCCTGCGAGTCCAGAATGTTGATTATATGAACGAAGAAGAAGTTCCGACGAAGGGATTCCATGAATTTCCATTGGTTCCAATCGTTTTCATCCTCGTGGTGGATTTGGAGGGCCTTCGAATGGACACTCGATAGTCGTCGGGCCATCTTCAACAAGAATGAGCTATAGAGTTCGGCAGATCTCTCAAACTCCTGCCGCCGCTCCTCACTTCCATTGCTAAACACTGCTTCTTTAACAGCCGCAGGTAAGAAGCTGTCACCGAACAGTCCAATAGTTTGATAAATGCATACAGCATGCATAGCAGCCAGGCAGAATTCAGGGGTATCGGTGTAACTGTGGAAATTCCGCACAAGCTTCTCCCGCTCTTGGGATATCATCCGATCAACCAAACCGGAATTTGAGCCGACTGTGCTCGCGTATGCACCTACACAAGCCAAAGCGTCTGCCATTGGTGGTGCCATTCCACCCAAAGAGCAGCGGTATAGTCTGTGGTGGACGAAGGGGGACCAAAAGTCTCGGTCGAGAATGAGACCGGGATATTCCCGCAGATGCTCGAGCATCTCCTGGCACAGACTGCTTGAGTCAGTCCGGATCTGATGTCCCAAGCCGACCATGAATGTGTGACCGAAGATGAGATGAGAGGGACTGTAAAGCCTATTGTCCAGGTTTACAGACATTGAACGCTCCTCTTCGTTGAAACTGTCGAGCCACTTGCTTTCTGATGAAGAAGAGGATTTCGATTGGACGCTCGGTGCGGATGCACTTGATTCGTACTCTGTGATGTGTTGGATGATATCAAGATGACCTGAAACAGATTGATCGGAAGTTGAAGTCTGAACAGAATTCAATGACCTGGTCGGGGGAGGTTGAATTGCGTTGAAGATTTCGCTGTTTGTTGGTTCAAACTCGGGAAGGTGTGTTACGTCTCCATTCCATGGCAGAGAGCTCCCAGGTATCTCAGTTGGATAAGACCAAAAGTCGTCTGGTATGTTATCCTCTGCAAATTGCATACTTTCAAAATCGAAGGGTGGCCATGGGGTAGATAGTTGGGCGTTGAGGTTCAGCATGGATCCCACAGATGCCTGGTGGTTTTCATCTGGAGTGTCGGCCATTGAGACAGACTTCATCATCTCGGTAGACTGTGAGGGCCCAGATGCCATAGACTTGAGGTTGCGTGGCTGTTCCTGAATAGTTGTGGCCATAGGTGGAGTCGTACTGACCAGGCGAAAATTGTATCCAATCTCTCCGACATCGGCTACTGCCATTTCGCCGGAAGGGTATTGACATGAGTTTCCCAATTGAGCACACCGAGCACAGGAAGGACGGGACAAAGAACAACGGATCTTCTTTTGAGCGCATGTTTTACAGGACTTCTGCTTGGACTTGCGGTTCCGGTCTCCTTTGGCAATACATCGACGGCGGTGTCGATCTCGTAGATCATCTGATAGACTAGCATGTTAGACACAGACCCTTTCTACCTATTGAGTAGGAACATTTGAGGACATACGCCGAGAGTAAGATTTGTTGCAAATCTCACAATTAAATTCATTGTCATTGCCAGAGCCGCAGGTAGACGAAGGAGATTTCGACTGTGACCCCGTGATTGATTCCTCGCTATTAGCGAACGCCTCAATATTGCCACCGGCTGTTGGAATCAATTTCACAGAAGTATGGAGTGTGTTGGTAGCCATGTCTAGGGCTGATAATGTGGCACTGTCGACGCTGACCGATTAAGAAAAAAGCGTAAGTTCAGGGAGTAGCCCTTCACGTCGAATCACCCAATTCACGTGCCAAACCAGACGACGCGAATCATTTAAGGGAGCCCCAACAAACGGGACTTGGTCCTTTTGTTCTTAGCCGCTCTTGGGTTACTTTCGTGCTGACGCTAAGTAATAAATATGCTAGCCGCAGCCTCGTACAATACGACCATTCGGAACGACTGAGCTGTGCAGGAAGATTGACGGAATATCTCCTTCCGCTAATTGGACCTCCGAGATCCACAGAGCGAGTGGAACCGTGCCCCATGAGAAGCGAGTACTGGCATTCTTCCATGAAGGCTTTTGGTTATTCCCGTCTAGCTGCTCTCAGGTAGCTGCTCAGACAGGTCAGGACACTAAAGTGTTTCTGTGAGCAAAAAGACCGAAGATGCGCCGGATACAACAAAAGAACGCTGCCTGGCATTTTTGCTGTCCGTGCACTCTTTGCCCAGCTGAAAGTGCAGCTGTTTCCGAGCATTTCGGCCATTCCTTTTGCCATTTATCCTCTAGACGAAGAAAACGAGGCATTTTGGCGAGACCGTCAGCTTCAGATCTGGTATTTGGAGTTAGATAATCTGTCACAGATTTGAATTGAAGACATCGAGGGAGATAACAGTACAATACTAGGTTTCTGAGGCCATTGATCCCAGGGTAGCGGGGACATGGACGATAATGCAGCACTGTCACATGTTACGCTATTTTGTTGTCCTCCATTCAATAGTAAAACATTTCACCTGGCCAGGACCAAGTATGGAAAACTGACGGGAGGCAATGGCATGTTATTTGACATGGGGTGGGCGATAGTTTTTTAATCAAAAGGGAACGGCAGACTACGCCTTTAGTATCTCGGGAAAGAATGGCTCGGAGGAAAGTGGTTCGGAGGAAATTGGTCGAGAATTGTTAATCTTACAGCCACTCGGAGAAGATTGGTACACAGTTCTTGATGTCTTCCAAGTGTCTTCGCCCTCTGCTCAAGGACATTGGACAAATAGGGATCCCAGCTTTCTGGTAAGCCCGGGTCTTAAATGGAAAGGGGAGTATCCAGAAGTACTATCCTAGTATAGGACTGGAATATAAAAGGTTCGCTCTATTGCAGGTAAATAAATGTGTTGATCAGTAGCATTAACAAAACATCCAATGGGGGCCCGCCACAGCCACCAACGCGCTATCTCCATCCGCACCGGAATCGTCTTCTTCCTTTCCTCTAAGCCGTCATCGCAAGATCTTGAACAATCGACTGATTATTTGAGTACATTCCAATTTCTACTTCTTTCGGGTCTCAGGACCCAACCACAACTATTTCACAATGGCTACCACCGGATCTTCCATCGGGTGCGGCATCCGTCACGTCGTTGAGATCGCCTTCGCAATTGCCCGACGCTTCTAACCCTCAGTACCCCGACCGGAGCAATGGCTTTTTATTCCACGATCCCTATGCTTGGTCAACACTACCCGTATCCTACTCCGTGCCCCCTCCTTCAGAGAACCAGTTCACCTTCCATGCACCACCGCCCGATCCAACATTTTCCGATCGCGCTCTCCTAAGTTGGGATGCTGCTACATGCACCCAGCCTCTGTCCCCCTCCACCCTCGATGCCTCGCCTGATCTCGGACCCAATTTTTCTCCAGAGGAACTTGCGTTCATCACCCCATCTATGTTAACCCCACGAGACAACCTGAATGTCTCCGACTCATCCACAGTGCCGCCTACTCCCTCGCCCTCGGCCAGCTCATCGCCGAGCGAATCATCGAAGGACTCATCCGACCGAGCATCTAGAAGAAGGCTCAACACGCTGGCTGCCCGGCGGTATCGCCAACGTCGTGTTGATCGTACCCATGAATTGGAAGCAGAACTGGATGCTATCAAGCAAGAGCGGGATGCGTTAAAAATGCGAGTCTCCAAATTGGAAGGAGAGGCCAATGTGCTGAAATGTTTATTGGAGGTTCAAAATTCGAAGCGATCTCATTCTAGTTGATAAGACGGCTGATCGCGTCTCATGGCTTCACGTCTTTGGCGCTGCTAGTGCGCTTGGTTGAACCTCACAAATATACCAAAAAACGATGCTTGGTCTTTGACATATAGATTCCTTCTGAGGTTCTTTGTCCAAGCAATCCGAAATATAGGTAAAATATTGGATCACGATCTGCGGCTAAATAGTTTGGATAGAGCGGGCGCGATATGCAGATGATCGGCTCGCTGAAGAACTCGTCCATCAAAGGACCAAAACTGAACTTTGGTATCCATCAGTGAAGGGTGGTGGATATTTAATAGCTTTTGTGCTACGCACCTTACAAGCTTTTCTGTTTTGCTGGTTTTTCCAATCTAAACAGCGTCGTAAGGTTCAATATCGTCTTCTAGCAGCATATTCTTCTGACAAATATCGAACAACAGGATATCAGTCCTTGGTGTCTAGCAAACAAAAGTAGGCAAATATATCCATTCACCAGTAATGCACCCCCTCCTTCTTGCAATTTTCATTCATGATCAAGCCATGCTAGCGCTCGGAACATGTTCTCATGGAAAGTCTCGGAAGCCTCCGCTAACACTGGAGATGGATATGACCAGAAGTAGTGAGGGTACCCAGGATAGGCATCATACAGAAGAGGCACACCAGACTCCTTCAACGCTTCTCCCATCAATCGTGCATCATCTCTCAGGGTGTCAGTTCCACATTCGACAATGTAAACCTTTTTCAAATCTCTCAGACGAGGATGAAGAAGAACCGAGAAATACTTGTCGTGCGGTGGTGCTGCATAGGAGTCCAAGAAGCAACCCATCGAAGCCAAAGTGTTGACAGTATTGTTAGCATTTTCATGCAGAGCAGTGTACTGATCCCTTTTGTCTTCTGGAACAGCGTCGGGATGCACGGTTGCAGGCACCAGAGCCAGTACACCTTTCACCTTCTCCCCAAATCCTGCATCCACAAGTTTCAGTGTCACACCAAAAGCGAGATTAGCACCCGCTGAGCCTCCCATGATAATCACGGAAGGTACCGAAAAGTGATCCAATGCCCAAAGTGTAACTCGTACGCAGTCGTCGAGACCAGTAGGGAATTTAAATTTGGGTGCCAGTCGATATCCGATGCTAACAACTTTCATACCACTTGACTTGCTAATCCGTCGGCATGCCGCATCTTCGATATTCGGGCTTCCCATGATCCAGCCTCCACCGTGAATGAACACAGCCACAGACCCACTGTCTTTCTCTGACGGGGGAGTGTAGATGCGAGCCCAGCAATCCTGGAGGGTAATGTCCTGGGTGTTTACTGACTTATCGGGCGGAGGGATTTCATATCTAGATGTAATCTTTTGTGCATTCACATCGGAGTCTTGGAAAAGCTGTTCAACAGTGGTGCCCGTCATAAGCATTTCACCCCCGACTTCTTTGAGGAACTGTCGGTTTGTAAGCACTGCGTGGATATTTGCAGCCGTAAATGTGGTCACCGCTTACCTCGTTCCAAGCGGGCGCATAAGGTGATTCCATATTCATGCCGTCTGGAAGTATCGTCCGTTGGTCGATAGGGTATGATGAGTGCAAAGTAACTGTCCCTCTGGCAGTTTATATAGTTCGGGGGCTTTGTAGTCACGTTGGGTTTCCGAGTTAAAGTAGCCCTGGTGATAAACGTGACTGGGAATATGAATCAGAGTTGACATTGTATTACTCGAAATGGCTCATGATGATGTTTGGCATTTTGTTCTCTTCTCAGGCTTAGCCCTCGCTAGATTCATAGTGAGTCATGCTGACGATGACTTGCCTTGGATTGGGCCTGTGCTTTGATATGTGGTGATTCCTTCCGTGCATTAAACTAAAGTTAGTGATTGGAAGGATACAAAAGCATCTGAAGGGTGTTTTCGAAGCCATAGAGAGGAAAATAGAGATCAGAGTTCGTTCGACGGTTCGGGCCTTCAGACCGCGATGCAATTCATACTCGCAGGCATCACAATTCTTAAAAAAAAAAAAAAAAAAATCTCTACTTTATCTTCTCAATATGATAACCCCCTTTGCGTAAATGTTCGCTACGCATTGTAACCAAAACCGACACGTCTGCATCTCCAATCATATGGTGGGACCAACTCACAGGTGGTGAGTCTAGATACCTATCAATGCCGGATAAAAGCGTCCTCTGGGCCAGATATTCTTTGCAGCGTCCTTCACATAGTCATGGACATTCCCGGGAGTATCACTCGACAATGCTTGATATTCTCGCAAGCCGGGAATGAAAATTGAGGATGAAACAATTATGGAGTAAGTTAAGCTATGTTATCACACGGGTCATCTCCTGGCGCAGCCCCATTAAAGTGGCAATTTGATAGATTTTAGCTCTTATCTACGGCGCCTCTCACTGGTTTCATGGTAAAGAAACCGCGACCTGGGTTGTAGGTGACTTTGAGTAGCGAGATAAACGCGTTTTTATATGTCAATGGTCACAATCGTATCAAAGTTGGAAATATAAAGTAGATCGGGTGAGAATAAGAAAATTATGGTGGTCGGTTTAATTGGAGCAGCAAAGAGGTAGAAAGCTGATCTGTAGAGATGTATAATTTCGCCCCAATTTCTGTAAAAAAAACCCTCCGGGTCACCAAAATTAGACATTTGCCTACAGTATAAGAAATCGCTAAAAATAATCCCACAAAGTACGTAGATCTTAGTGGGTCCTACAATATAAGATATATAATGTTAGTTACGTAGTTTGCATGGGAAATAATATATTCTTCTGCTTCGCCGAGTGCGATGGCAATTCCTTTCGAAATTTGAAACCTAGTCGAACAGGTATTTTGGTAATACGATAACGCGTGTAACGGAAAAACGATTAATGCGCGAAATCAGAATAATCAGAATAATCAGAATAA
>NW_019173402.1:0-9969 GCF_001773325.1 Penicillium arizonense | reverse complement strand
GACTTGTGCAATTTTATTTTAAGGCCGAATTTCTATCTACCTACTTACCTAACTGTATAAAATTCTCTCATAGTTAATTGATTTTTTGGGTGTCAAGGCGTCCTTAGAAGTATCTACGCCATCTAGACACAGGCCCACGAATGGAAAACCCTTTTTTTCGCGACGCATGTGCGCAGCGGTGCTGTGAAGGGACCAGGGACCCCTGCTTTCTATCCTTCCTTGGCCGCGGAGCCAAGGAACGCCTAGTTACTAGTTTCTCGTACTTTCTAGTGGTTGAATTCTGCGTTTAGGAGGGGCTAAAAAAAAGCCCCCTCAATTTGCATTCCCTCTTCTAAATTTCTTTAATACAATTTATCATGGGTGCACCAGATACTTACATCTTCCTAAGAGATAAGAAAGAGTCGCACAGGTACTTGCTACCAAAATGGTTGATGAATCGAACTAACCAGATCGACATAGGCTGAACAAGCAACATCAGTTCATTGCAAAGATTATCGGAGGCCCGATAAACAACACAATCCCATTAGATAGCTTGACTGCAATTGCCGACGTTGGTACTGGTACTGGGTAAGTGCAAAGTTAATTACGCTATTTGGCACCGTGACTTGATACCTGGGCTCACATTCCAAATAAGTGTGTGGCTTGAAGAAGTTCGTCAGTTGATGAATGAGACATGCCCGGATATCCAGCGAGTTTACCAGGGCTTTGACATCTCAGATGCCCAATTTCCGTATTTTTCCGAAAATACAAGGTTTGAAATTCACGATATACTCCTGCCGTTTCCTTCCAACCACATCAATCGCTACGACCTCATTAATATGAGATTACTTGTCGGGGCAATCAAGGAGTCGGACTTTGCTGTTGCTATTCAAAATCTGATAACGATGTTGAGTAAGATTTCTGAATAACTATTCCAAACCCTTCTCCGGACTGATGCGATTGGAATATAGAGCCTGGAGGCTATCTCCAATGGACTGAATTTGAGTTAAACAGTCATTTTCAAGGAAATTCGGCAGAGTTCCCAGCGTTTAAAAGGCTCTTGCGGCCATTCTTCGACTATCTGCATATGAACGAGTTTAGCACCTCCGCTCCAGAAGCAGTGAACCAGTATTGCAAAAGAAGCGGATTGATTAATGTCAAGAAATTTGAGCGCAGCGTACTTGACCGACCAGAATTACAAACCGAGTTGGAGAACTGGGATCTTACCGCATTTGCTGTAATGATGCCTCTTGTCTATGAGCGTACGGGTCAAGCAAAGGACGAGATCACAAACCAGCAAATGACATCGCGCATGCTCTCTGAATTTCGGGACTTGTTTGCGAGAGGGCTTAAGCCAGGTTGTACATTTGGAACTGTGATCTGTCAAAAGCCAGAGATTGGTCCGATGAACAACTAGCGACAACTCTACCACGATATTGTGTCATCATATATAATGACCCTCAACTACCACCAGCTGTTTTCCTCATCATCAGATCTTAAACCATATCCAAGATCGCCTAAGCCTCTTAAGCTTTCCCATGGTCATTTTATCACTGCTTCTTGCTCTCTGAATATTCCTGATCCAATTTACAAAATGAATCTTTTGCGTGTCAGCCTCCCCAGTTGCGGTGACTTCAGCCATCTATTTCGTCTGCTTGACCACTACGATGTCCATCGGTCCAACCGTAGTCGGTCTGCGGCTAGCTCATTCTTCCCTCGCCTTGACGTCCGCGAGAGCGGCGACTCATACCACCTCGACGGCGAGCTACCTGGCCTCGCTCAGAAGGACACCGACATCGAGTTCTCCGACCCTCAGACTCTGATCGTGAAGGGTCACACCGCGCTCGAGTACCAAACCTCTCGCACCGAGTCTGAGGCGCAGGGCGACGAGGCTGAGTAGACTAACAAGGATCTCCAGCCTGCCCATCGCTTCTGGGCCAGCGAGCGATCGGTCCGCGAATTCCAACGCACTTCCTCATTTCCGGGCTCGTGTAGATCAGGACAACGTCAAAGCCAGCCTAAAAAATGGCATTTTGTTTGTCCTTGTGCCTAAGACCGCCGCTCCGGCCATCAAGAAGATTACCATTGAGTGATCGCTCTCATATCCCACTCAAATGGTCTCACTACTTCTTACCCAATGCCAAGATTTACTATACTTTTATTAGGAATAGTCCCGGGGTAACAAAATTCCTGTAAAATTATCTATACAATATTTTATTTTCTGTAATACATGACCTGATGCCTCGCCACTTTATGGGGTAGCCATGGTAGCTAGAACTTTCCATAGTGATGGTCATGGTCTTGAAACAATATTCCAATCAGATATACCTCCATACTCTTACGATTTAATGTCAATCAACTCAGATGGGGGGTGTTTCATCTATACAGAGTCATCGTTATAGTACCGTAATAATACATGGACCTACCCAGAATCGATTGGGAGATTTGGCGATTTGGCAAGATCACCCGCCTGCTTTTTCTCTTTCTGGTCAGCACTGTTCTGCGTCTTCCCTCCCATTCTTCCCATATGCGGCGCAGCTTTCGTCTACGCCCGCCAGTCATAAATAGAGAGCTAAACCTAGTAAGGAAAATTGATTTCAATATCTCCATGGGTTTGCTATCTGTTGCGCGTCTCATTGGTTGCCAGGTTAACCCTAATCAGGCTCTCCCATACAGAAGCTGGCGTGGAGGGTCTGATTGAGAACCACCGACACTTACCTTTTAACCTACCATCGCTATATATTGATCTTGAAGGAATTAATTTCTCACGAGACGGCAGCATTTCAATCCTGCAAGTATTTGAGTTCCGAGTCCGACGTTGTGTTTGGGGATCTGGTTAGTGATACTTCTTGATAGAGCGAGAAATCTAGCTGAATATGTCGCTACTTCAGACGTAAATACACATTCAAAACGTGCGTCAAATGAGGGATGATTTGTAACGTTTGGAATCATCCAAAACCCAAAGTCTACGGCTAGTCATTCGAGATAAGAGAATGTACACACATGGCAACTTAACCCTAACGACTAAGCCTAAAGCATAGGAGCTTAAAGGTCTCGACTAGAATGATGCAGCCCCTGGTGGGGAAATGATAGCGCTCGCCAGGATCATGCGATTTAGTGGCAATAACGACGCGACATTCACCTTTCCTGCATGGACTGCCTGCAAGACATGTCCCAGTGTCCGAAGAGACGGTTCACCACCACTTCCAGGGGACTTCGGTGGAATCGAAGGTCCCAGTGTTTGTGCACGCGCAATCATCCACTCTTCGGCGCTGCACGCCCTCCACATTCGTTCCGGAGCAGGAAGTGGAAGCCTGAGAATCATGTTGTCGTTCAGTGGCTCAAAGTAGCTCTCGTTCAACTTTCGTGCCTGCGAGTCCAGAATGTTGATTATATGAACGAAGAAGAAGTTCCGACGAAGGGATTCCATGAATTTCCATTGGTTCCAATCGTTTTCATCCTCGTGGTGGATTTGGAGGGCCTTCGAATGGACACTCGATAGTCGTCGGGCCATCTTCAACAAGAATGAGCTATAGAGTTCGGCAGATCTCTCAAACTCCTGCCGCCGCTCCTCACTTCCATTGCTAAACACTGCTTCTTTAACAGCCGCAGGTAAGAAGCTGTCACCGAACAGTCCAATAGTTTGATAAATGCATACAGCATGCATAGCAGCCAGGCAGAATTCAGGGGTATCGGTGTAACTGTGGAAATTCCGCACAAGCTTCTCCCGCTCTTGGGATATCATCCGATCAACCAAACCGGAATTTGAGCCGACTGTGCTCGCGTATGCACCTACACAAGCCAAAGCGTCTGCCATTGGTGGTGCCATTCCACCCAAAGAGCAGCGGTATAGTCTGTGGTGGACGAAGGGGGACCAAAAGTCTCGGTCGAGAATGAGACCGGGATATTCCCGCAGATGCTCGAGCATCTCCTGGCACAGACTGCTTGAGTCAGTCCGGATCTGATGTCCCAAGCCGACCATGAATGTGTGACCGAAGATGAGATGAGAGGGACTGTAAAGCCTATTGTCCAGGTTTACAGACATTGAACGCTCCTCTTCGTTGAAACTGTCGAGCCACTTGCTTTCTGATGAAGAAGAGGATTTCGATTGGACGCTCGGTGCGGATGCACTTGATTCGTACTCTGTGATGTGTTGGATGATATCAAGATGACCTGAAACAGATTGATCGGAAGTTGAAGTCTGAACAGAATTCAATGACCTGGTCGGGGGAGGTTGAATTGCGTTGAAGATTTCGCTGTTTGTTGGTTCAAACTCGGGAAGGTGTGTTACGTCTCCATTCCATGGCAGAGAGCTCCCAGGTATCTCAGTTGGATAAGACCAAAAGTCGTCTGGTATGTTATCCTCTGCAAATTGCATACTTTCAAAATCGAAGGGTGGCCATGGGGTAGATAGTTGGGCGTTGAGGTTCAGCATGGATCCCACAGATGCCTGGTGGTTTTCATCTGGAGTGTCGGCCATTGAGACAGACTTCATCATCTCGGTAGACTGTGAGGGCCCAGATGCCATAGACTTGAGGTTGCGTGGCTGTTCCTGAATAGTTGTGGCCATAGGTGGAGTCGTACTGACCAGGCGAAAATTGTATCCAATCTCTCCGACATCGGCTACTGCCATTTCGCCGGAAGGGTATTGACATGAGTTTCCCAATTGAGCACACCGAGCACAGGAAGGACGGGACAAAGAACAACGGATCTTCTTTTGAGCGCATGTTTTACAGGACTTCTGCTTGGACTTGCGGTTCCGGTCTCCTTTGGCAATACATCGACGGCGGTGTCGATCTCGTAGATCATCTGATAGACTAGCATGTTAGACACAGACCCTTTCTACCTATTGAGTAGGAACATTTGAGGACATACGCCGAGAGTAAGATTTGTTGCAAATCTCACAATTAAATTCATTGTCATTGCCAGAGCCGCAGGTAGACGAAGGAGATTTCGACTGTGACCCCGTGATTGATTCCTCGCTATTAGCGAACGCCTCAATATTGCCACCGGCTGTTGGAATCAATTTCACAGAAGTATGGAGTGTGTTGGTAGCCATGTCTAGGGCTGATAATGTGGCACTGTCGACGCTGACCGATTAAGAAAAAAGCGTAAGTTCAGGGAGTAGCCCTTCACGTCGAATCACCCAATTCACGTGCCAAACCAGACGACGCGAATCATTTAAGGGAGCCCCAACAAACGGGACTTGGTCCTTTTGTTCTTAGCCGCTCTTGGGTTACTTTCGTGCTGACGCTAAGTAATAAATATGCTAGCCGCAGCCTCGTACAATACGACCATTCGGAACGACTGAGCTGTGCAGGAAGATTGACGGAATATCTCCTTCCGCTAATTGGACCTCCGAGATCCACAGAGCGAGTGGAACCGTGCCCCATGAGAAGCGAGTACTGGCATTCTTCCATGAAGGCTTTTGGTTATTCCCGTCTAGCTGCTCTCAGGTAGCTGCTCAGACAGGTCAGGACACTAAAGTGTTTCTGTGAGCAAAAAGACCGAAGATGCGCCGGATACAACAAAAGAACGCTGCCTGGCATTTTTGCTGTCCGTGCACTCTTTGCCCAGCTGAAAGTGCAGCTGTTTCCGAGCATTTCGGCCATTCCTTTTGCCATTTATCCTCTAGACGAAGAAAACGAGGCATTTTGGCGAGACCGTCAGCTTCAGATCTGGTATTTGGAGTTAGATAATCTGTCACAGATTTGAATTGAAGACATCGAGGGAGATAACAGTACAATACTAGGTTTCTGAGGCCATTGATCCCAGGGTAGCGGGGACATGGACGATAATGCAGCACTGTCACATGTTACGCTATTTTGTTGTCCTCCATTCAATAGTAAAACATTTCACCTGGCCAGGACCAAGTATGGAAAACTGACGGGAGGCAATGGCATGTTATTTGACATGGGGTGGGCGATAGTTTTTTAATCAAAAGGGAACGGCAGACTACGCCTTTAGTATCTCGGGAAAGAATGGCTCGGAGGAAAGTGGTTCGGAGGAAATTGGTCGAGAATTGTTAATCTTACAGCCACTCGGAGAAGATTGGTACACAGTTCTTGATGTCTTCCAAGTGTCTTCGCCCTCTGCTCAAGGACATTGGACAAATAGGGATCCCAGCTTTCTGGTAAGCCCGGGTCTTAAATGGAAAGGGGAGTATCCAGAAGTACTATCCTAGTATAGGACTGGAATATAAAAGGTTCGCTCTATTGCAGGTAAATAAATGTGTTGATCAGTAGCATTAACAAAACATCCAATGGGGGCCCGCCACAGCCACCAACGCGCTATCTCCATCCGCACCGGAATCGTCTTCTTCCTTTCCTCTAAGCCGTCATCGCAAGATCTTGAACAATCGACTGATTATTTGAGTACATTCCAATTTCTACTTCTTTCGGGTCTCAGGACCCAACCACAACTATTTCACAATGGCTACCACCGGATCTTCCATCGGGTGCGGCATCCGTCACGTCGTTGAGATCGCCTTCGCAATTGCCCGACGCTTCTAACCCTCAGTACCCCGACCGGAGCAATGGCTTTTTATTCCACGATCCCTATGCTTGGTCAACACTACCCGTATCCTACTCCGTGCCCCCTCCTTCAGAGAACCAGTTCACCTTCCATGCACCACCGCCCGATCCAACATTTTCCGATCGCGCTCTCCTAAGTTGGGATGCTGCTACATGCACCCAGCCTCTGTCCCCCTCCACCCTCGATGCCTCGCCTGATCTCGGACCCAATTTTTCTCCAGAGGAACTTGCGTTCATCACCCCATCTATGTTAACCCCACGAGACAACCTGAATGTCTCCGACTCATCCACAGTGCCGCCTACTCCCTCGCCCTCGGCCAGCTCATCGCCGAGCGAATCATCGAAGGACTCATCCGACCGAGCATCTAGAAGAAGGCTCAACACGCTGGCTGCCCGGCGGTATCGCCAACGTCGTGTTGATCGTACCCATGAATTGGAAGCAGAACTGGATGCTATCAAGCAAGAGCGGGATGCGTTAAAAATGCGAGTCTCCAAATTGGAAGGAGAGGCCAATGTGCTGAAATG
The DNA here is from genome assembly GCF_001773325.1 of Penicillium arizonense. Classification (NCBI taxonomy): domain Eukaryota; kingdom Fungi; phylum Ascomycota; class Eurotiomycetes; order Eurotiales; family Aspergillaceae; genus Penicillium; species Penicillium arizonense. The sequence continues at coordinate 2,932 of NW_019173402.1, read as the reverse complement.
TTTATTGGAGGTTCAAAATTCGAAGCGATCTCATTCTAGTTGATAAGACGGCTGATCGCGTCTCATGGCTTCACGTCTTTGGCGCTGCTAGTGCGCTTGGTTGAACCTCACAAATATACCAAAAAACGATGCTTGGTCTTTGACATATAGATTCCTTCTGAGGTTCTTTGTCCAAGCAATCCGAAATATAGGTAAAATATTGGATCACGATCTGCGGCTAAATAGTTTGGATAGAGCGGGCGCGATATGCAGATGATCGGCTCGCTGAAGAACTCGTCCATCAAAGGACCAAAACTGAACTTTGGTATCCATCAGTGAAGGGTGGTGGATATTTAATAGCTTTTGTGCTACGCACCTTACAAGCTTTTCTGTTTTGCTGGTTTTTCCAATCTAAACAGCGTCGTAAGGTTCAATATCGTCTTCTAGCAGCATATTCTTCTGACAAATATCGAACAACAGGATATCAGTCCTTGGTGTCTAGCAAACAAAAGTAGGCAAATATATCCATTCACCAGTAATGCACCCCCTCCTTCTTGCAATTTTCATTCATGATCAAGCCATGCTAGCGCTCGGAACATGTTCTCATGGAAAGTCTCGGAAGCCTCCGCTAACACTGGAGATGGATATGACCAGAAGTAGTGAGGGTACCCAGGATAGGCATCATACAGAAGAGGCACACCAGACTCCTTCAACGCTTCTCCCATCAATCGTGCATCATCTCTCAGGGTGTCAGTTCCACATTCGACAATGTAAACCTTTTTCAAATCTCTCAGACGAGGATGAAGAAGAACCGAGAAATACTTGTCGTGCGGTGGTGCTGCATAGGAGTCCAAGAAGCAACCCATCGAAGCCAAAGTGTTGACAGTATTGTTAGCATTTTCATGCAGAGCAGTGTACTGATCCCTTTTGTCTTCTGGAACAGCGTCGGGATGCACGGTTGCAGGCACCAGAGCCAGTACACCTTTCACCTTCTCCCCAAATCCTGCATCCACAAGTTTCAGTGTCACACCAAAAGCGAGATTAGCACCCGCTGAGCCTCCCATGATAATCACGGAAGGTACCGAAAAGTGATCCAATGCCCAAAGTGTAACTCGTACGCAGTCGTCGAGACCAGTAGGGAATTTAAATTTGGGTGCCAGTCGATATCCGATGCTAACAACTTTCATACCACTTGACTTGCTAATCCGTCGGCATGCCGCATCTTCGATATTCGGGCTTCCCATGATCCAGCCTCCACCGTGAATGAACACAGCCACAGACCCACTGTCTTTCTCTGACGGGGGAGTGTAGATGCGAGCCCAGCAATCCTGGAGGGTAATATCCTGGGTATTTACTGACTTATCGGGCGGAGGGATTTCATATCTAGATGTAATCTTTTGTGCATTCACATCGGAGTCTTGGAAAAGCTGTTCAACGGTGGTGCCCGTCATAAGCATTTCACCCCCGACTTCTTTGAGGAACTGTCGGGTTGTAAGCACTGTGTGGATATTTGCAGCGTAGAATTTGGTCACCGCTTACCTCGTTCCAAGCGGGCGCATAAGGTGATTCCATGCTCATGCCGTCTGGAAGTATTGTCCGTTGGTCGATAGGATATGATGAGTGCAAAGTAACTGTCCCTCTGGCAGTTTATATAGTTCGGGGCTTTGTAGTCATGTTGGGTTTCCGAGTTAAAGTAGCCCTGGTGGTAAATGTGACTGGGAACATGAATCACGGTTGACATTGTATTACTCGAAATGGCTCATGATGATGTTTGGCATTTTGTTCTCTTCTCAGGCTTAGCACTCGCTAGATTCATAGTGAGTCATGCTGACGATGAGCCTTGGATTGGGCCTGTGCTTTGATATGTGGTGATCCCTTCCGTGCATTAAATCAAATTTAGTGGTTTGAAGGATACAAAAGCATCTGAAGGGTGTTTCCGAAGCCATAGAGAAGAAAAAGAGATCAGACGTTCGACGGATCAGGCCTTCAGACCGCGATTCAATTCATACTCGCAGGCGTCACCTTTTTCTATTTTATTTTATTTTTAATTCTATAAAAAAAATTTCTCTACTTCATCTCAACTATACGATAACCCCACCCCCCTTTGCTTAAATTTTCACTACGAATTGTAACCAGAACCGACACGTCTGCATCTCCAATCATATGGTGGGACCAACTCACAGGTGGTCAGTCTAGATACCTATCAATGCCGGATAAAAGCGTCCTCTGGGCCAGATATTCTTTGCAGCGTCCTTCACATAGTCATGGACATTCCCGGGAGTATCACTCGACAATGCTTGATATTCTCGCAAGCCGGGAATGAAAATTGAGGATGAAACAATTATGGAGTAAGTTAAGCTATGTTATCACACGGGTCATCTCCTGGCGCAGCCCCATTAAAGTGGCAATTTGATAGATTTTAGCTCTTATCTACGGCGCCTCTCACTGGTTTCATGGTAAAGAAACCGCGACCTGGGTTGTAGGTGACTTTGAGTAGCGAGATAAACGCGTTTTTATATGTCAATGGTCACAATCGTATCAAAGTTGGAAATATAAAGTAGATCGGGTGAGAATAAGAAAATTATGGTGGTCGGTTTAATTGGAGCAGCAAAGAGGTAGAAAGCTGATCTGTAGAGATGTATAATTTCGCCCCAATTTCTGTAAAAAAAACCCTCCGGGTCACCAAAATTAGACATTTGCCTACAGTATAAGAAATCGCTAAAAATAATCCCACAAAGTACGTAGATCTTAGTGGGTCCTACAATATAAGATATATAATGTTAGTTACGTAGTTTGCATGGGAAATAATATATTCTTCTGCTTCGCCGAGTGCGATGGCAATTCCTTTCGAAATTTGAAACCTAGTCGAACAGGTATTTTGGTAATACGATAACGCGTGTAACGGAAAAACGATTAATGCGCGAAATCAGAATAATCAGAATAATCAGAATAA
>NW_019173401.1:0-10045 GCF_001773325.1 Penicillium arizonense | reverse complement strand
CAAATGAAAAAGCCAGTTTGGAGGAGCAAAATAAGTCTTTGTTTGAACATATCAAGATCCTTCAGGGAGAAAATTGCGCCCTAGAGCTCAAGAACAACGAACTGAAGTCCGAATTGGCAAAGAAGAGGCTGCAGTACCCAGAGCAGCCCGATGGAAAGCAACCTTAGAGATCTACTATGATTAGCTCAGATTGACCGGATCTTGTATCAAACTCTGAGGTATTCAGACTTACCAGCTTTCAACATTGTTACCCGCGAGACTTGCATATGAAGAAAGAAGAGGTATACAGAAGGATTAATGATGCCATGACTGGTCACAGGATAATATACCGGAGAGGAAAATACCCAATTTTGTATGTTAGATCAAAGATTATTTTGCTGCGGGGATCGCTCTAACAGGGATTACGTGGAAGGCAAACCGCGTAATCGGTCGTTTGAGCCCGCAAGAAACATGCCGCAAGAAACCGCAGCTGTCTTATCACCCATGGCCACAAAGCCAACTTTATTGATAGAAAAACAATGACTATAACACAATACTCATGCGTCTCTATAAGAATAACTGGCCCTCTCTCTAGGCTGACAGCCAAAAGAATGCCCCCAATCGGGTCAAAGTGGTATCGATGGATTGCTGACACCTCTCTCCCTAACTTGTATGCCATCTCAGCGGCCATAATCATAGCAATTTGCTTGATCTATTGGCTTGCACGTGATGTGTGGCGCTGGGCATGGACAAGACGCCATGTGTTCTTTCGTCGCCCTTTCCGGTCGAAAATATTAATACCTTGGAGACGGTTTGCCTTCGTCCACCTGCCAAAATGCATGCGTTGGCTGGACATCTCAAATTACTGGCAAGCGCTAATCCTGGCTGTCATGCTGGCGGGGAACATTGTTGGCCTCCGACTTCGAGCCCATTCTTGGGCAGAAGCACAGAAAAGGGCTGGCTCCATGGCAGTCATCAACCTCGTGCCTTTGTGCACCGGTATCAGCTTTGGTCTTCCGGCGGATCTGCTCCACGTGGACCGCCAGATGCTCGCGTGGTTCCATCGCTGGGTAGGTCGCATTTGCGTGCTCCATTCTCTGTTACACTGTTCGCTGCTCGTTACTGTCGCCAGAACGATGGACTTGGCAAACTCACGATACATAATTCCAATAGCCGTAAGTAAAGCATACTCCGAGGCTAAGTGTGCCTATTGCGCAGATCAACATCTCATCAAATAAAGGCAGGTTGTGCTCTCGTTCTCATGATACCTGTTACTTGTGCGGCGGCCCAACGGCGACACCTACAATTTGCGATGAAATGTCACTACCTTCTTGCAGCAACGGCGATTGGCGCGCTTATATACCATCTGGTGGAGCGACACTCACTGTATCGGTGGTACCTGGTAGGCGCTATCTGCTTGTGGATATTCATTAGCGCTCTTGTCTGCACAATGGCCGCATGGGATCAGAAACCTTGGAGATCGTCCCGAAATAAGGTAGTCATGAACTCTGTAAGCCATTTCCTTTGGCTTGACATAGAGCTACCTCTCAACCGAGCGATCCGCCCTGGCCAGTATGTGCAGCTTTGGATGCCACGAGCCGGCTTTCGCGCTTTCTTTCAGCTTCCTCAGTTCTATATTGCATTCTGGGAAGATGGACCAACTCAAAGAATAGTCCGTATGGTAGCAGAGCCTCAACCTGGGCTTGCGCGAAAGCTGTACCACGAAGCACTGAGATCCCCAGTCAAGCAGTCGGCCATCATACTCGGACCGTACGGACACCCTCTCGATTTCTATCGGTTCGGTACAATCCTCTTCGTGGTAGAGGACATCGGGTTTTTCCGAGCGCTTTCATACATTGAAATGTTGGTGGAGGCCAGCCGCAAGCGAGAAGTAATGGTGCGAAAGCTAGAGGTTCTCTGGAAGCGACAAGTTGGCAAAGATGGTATGTTTCTATCTTGGACTAGTACTTTTTTAGAGTCTGAAAGGTGGCTGAAGTTCTGGCAGAAAATCCACAATGGGTAAATGAATGGATGCAAGACCTTTTCAATCGCGACTGGAGATCGTTCAAGGTGAGTTTTCTGCTACTGCAGCTCATTCTGTGCGCTGCGACCTGACCGTGCTTCAGATTTTGCGGTTCAGCATCTACTGCCCGCGTACTCAATCAAGTCCCCAGGAAAACCTTTCCTACGAGCACAACGCAATGCTTTGCTACTTTTATGGCTCGATCAAGATCGAGGAGGAAGTTGCGCGGTATCTCAACAATCAACGCGGAGCCATGGCCGTAGCGGGTGAGTTTCCCAAGTCCAACCTCCATCCACTTCAGTGCGCTGAAGAGCGCAATATTACGGTTACGGTGCTAACAATCTACGCAGTATGTGCAGGTCCGTCAATAAGTGAGGCCGTGACGAAGACTGTACAGCCACACGCAGGAAGAAATCTCCAGCTGATCGTTCTCGACCCCGATATGAGCCCTGCACCGGATGGGAATGACGATTTGCCCGGCAGCGTCGAGTCTGCAGTTGACCGCCAGGATCCAACACACACAGCCTCGGGAGCGGGAGAGGGCAAGCGTATTCACCAAGAACGACGAATTCCAGTGGACAACCGTAAGCTACAGTATTCATCGCCCACAAAAATTGATACGGAAACCGGAAAAGTCGAGATGAGCAACCACTCGAAGTGGGTAGAAAATAGATTGGCACAAGGGCACTGAAAGTCTACTATCACAGTTACCGAACCATGAATCCCTACCAGCGTCATTCTGCACCTTAATAGCCTAGTTGGTTTCAACACTTCACTCAAATTCGCCTACGCGCACCGCGTGTCGGATTCGCTGCGCCTGCCTCTAGTGGAGGCCTCTTCGATTGAGGCGGTCTCAACACAATGGTTGAGTTTTCAGCTCATTGGCAATCGTATCTTCCGCCGGCAGTTCATGTATCACAGGGAGGGCACCATGGAAAGCTTGGAGCCTGGCCTTGTTCGCCGCACAGCCGGTCCGCCTTCGCGAGCAGATTCCTTCTCGAGGGAATATTAATGAATCTTCTAGGTGATTGGTATGATAGAAAGACGATCGCCGGCCATGGCAAAGCTGGCAGCGAAGCGTGCCGATCTCGGGTAGGCTGGTGTGTGCATTTCGTCTCGTAGATTCAGCACACTCCACAGGAGGCACTGAACCGCCTTCTTTTCGAGAAGATTTCGAGGGGCGAAAAGATCTCTTGGTTCTATTGCTTAGCATTTTATTAGTATTTGAAGCACGTAAATCATGAGCTCCTCATACCTTGCATCCATCCACAATTTAGTGCCAATAAACCAATTCATAATTATTTGGGCCGAGAGATTAGCTGAAGGCTTTAAAGAAGTGAGCCCTAAGTGGCGCTGATTATAAAGTATACGGGAGAATATAGAGCTTTGGCATTAGTTCATGGAAGCGTTTCCACCCTAAGTCAAGGTATATCGTTGATCGCAACCCAAACCATATTAGGTCCTTGGGATCCAGAAGGACACACGCATAGGTAGTTAGGCGCGAAGGCATATCTTGACCAGGAATTGAACAGGGAAAATTGTCTTTCCGCATTGCTGTACTGTATGCAAACGACACGGTTCAACTATGGTTTGCTTCTTAACGGTTTGCTTCATAACGGTTTGCTTCTTAACGGTTTGCTTCTTAACTGCCGGTTGGGAACCCGGTTGAATCCGCAACTTTTAAGGCCCACAAACGCGCCCAAACATGTAGGATAACTGAATATAATCTTCCATCAACTGAACCACTGCACTATCGGTCCTCAGCTTCTTTGCCCAATGGAAAATGGTTGGTACAATTATTTGAGGGACTTGAGGTCCCCTGTTCAATCCGACCGGTCATTGTCCTCACTGACGTCATTACTGTTCCCAAAATAAAAGCGGTCAGTTCCCTAACCCAGCCTTCACAATGTCCTCGTTTGTAAATCATGCAATCCAAGATACTGGCAGCAATGATCACTCTAGCTATAGCTACCGCTGTAGCGGCTGCGCCAAGACCTGAACTTGATGTTCAGCCTGCCATCAACGTAGTTAATTGAACATTCCGTCTCGCGGCTTCGCTGACTAGCTTTAGACGCTTTTTGCTCCACTTCAACTCATTGCCTGGACACAGCTTAACTGCACCGGAGATTTCGGTGTCACCCAATTCACTGACTCGGTTCTGGCACGAAATATCTCCAACGCCTACATTTCTCGCAGTCTACAACTTAATCGCTCATTGACACAGCAGGAGCAATTGGATATATCCGTCACGAGTAACTTCAATTCCTGGTACTCCAACAAAGACCAGCTGTACTACAACAGTGCATCCTGTAGCAACTTTTGGCAGACCTATTACGCCGTGAATGGAACCACCGCATGTTATAACACGCCCCCATTTACCTGTCACCGGTTGTGGAACAACCCAGGATTGCCCATGATACTTAGTAAATGAAAGAAGAGATAGGAAGGAAAAACAACACCATCATTGCATTTCTTTAAGTCATTGCCTACCGATCTGAGTAGCCTCCGAATTAAACGAAATCACAAAATTATAGGGACATCGAACATCACAGTAGGTTTCCGCACTAGCCAGTATTACACACCGATACCCAAGTTGGCTTTTACACGATCGACAGCATGAATGTTCTTTCCTGAATCAATCCAAACAGCGCCAAGAATGGCTTCCACCGTCGTCGCACGAGTGCCATTAGTGATCTCACCCTTTTGTGCCGGTTGGCCGGTTATAAAGTCGTCCAGCTCACACGCCTCACCTTTGCAGCTCAAATGTTTGTTGCAAGCATTCTTTCGCAGTATGTGATCCCCATCTTCTGTGTCTAGTCAGAACTCATCATAAATTAGCGATTTCACAGTTCAACGTGCCGATGGTATTTTCACTACCGTACCATTCGTCCAGAAGTGAAGTGGACAGAACGGAGTCTCCAACGAGTGCCAGACGCTTGTTGCCTTGCAGCGGACGAGTTCCAGCTGGATGCAAAGCCTCTTCTAACAATGGAGTGGAGTTGAAGTGGTAGCCAAGTCGGTCTTGGAGCTCCTCCATTTCCGTTGAACCTGTTGTCAAATATTCATTGAATGAACGGTCTGAAATTTGACTCAGAAATCCCACAGACCATAGATCTTATGTATCTCAGTGTGACAAAAGCCACATTACGAGGTATCTAGTTGAGAGCTGGCATATGGAGGATGAAGTCATTAATAAAAGGCATTTTCCGTTCACGGATGAGTCAACCCTTGCTTAGGTTGGATCAAAGATTAAGACGACCGAAAATACACGAGAGGCGAATACTGGAAACAGAAAGCCACTATATTGATTGGATCCGAATTGGCAAAGGCGAATAAACTATTGCCACAGAAGCAGACACCCGGAGAACAAAAAGGTGAAACTACGCCCTTCACGGCGAGATAGAACACCAGCGGTGACGTGACGAGTTTCATTTAGAGGCAAACGAAAAAAGGCAAAGAAACCGTGTTGGAAAGCCCTATAGGATCGCTGACAAGCAAAGCTTGGGTCAAAGGCGAAGAATCCTGAGGCAAGCCTTCAAGCACCACGCCCAACCGTCACGCTGAGAACTGGCGACCCACGAAATTAGGATGCTCAGATTTCCCAGTTTCCCACTATATTCTGCACAAAGTCTTGTGGATCAAGAAATGGCATGGACGTAGAAGGGTGAATGCCAGATAATGGAACCGAATCCCACATCGTGGAACTGTCTGTGACCTCTACCCGCGGCCATATAGCTAACTGAAACCGTGCTTGTCCAGCGCTTGATATGTTTTCCATAGTAGAATGCTGCGAGAGAATGTCACTTATTTGACCACGTATCCTTCGTAAGTTGCCCAGCATTGACTCAACCCGCGGAAGGAAGAACGGATACTCTTCGACAGCCTCTTCAGTCTCCGTACTGAACTTATTGAGTCGGAGTTCTATCCAGTTCACCCGCTCAAAAAGCAGAAACGCGGATACATAAAGGAAAATATCATCGGCGCACGTGTCGTGGGATAACGGATCCGGCCCTGTCCAGCTGAAGGCGCAGAAATTCTCATAGCTGGGGTAGAAGACATATTCGATGGCAGGAACCCTCTTATCCCCATGCTGAGTATACTCTAAGCATCCGCCGATTGGTTGGTTTGAGCACAGAGAGCTACCATTTTCTGCGGGGCAAGGTGGCAGTGTCGGCATATTGGGAAATTCTCGCCAAATGGACTCAAGATCTAGATCCAAATCATAGTCTGAAGGGACCATCAGCGCCGACATTAAGTATCGAAGATCATCCAACTAACCAATTTGATCAAGTTGTCCCATTATCCTCATGCAGCAAGTGCCACGTTCGCGATGAAAGACAGTTTATGGAGGTAGGATATGATGGGGTTTTATTGGGTCTATATGTAGAGGCCAGGGTGGCTAGCTTCTAGGTTAGAGAAAGCCCATTGAAAAGAAGAAGAAAGAAAAAGAACTAGGTCCGAGAGGCTTGACCATGTTCAAGAGAAGGCTATGTTACCAAGTGATGGGTTCTCCTGGTTTACGTAGAAGCAAACGGTGAATGATCCAATTTCCGTTGAAAGTGTACATTGGTGGTGAGGTGTCAGGAATGCCCGCCCCACTCATACTCCGTTGAACTTTTCCACCGGTCGTTCCTGCCGGCGTGGTTCCACGCAAGAACCACAAGACCGGTCACACTGTGCTATTTGCTATTACACCCCAAGCCTTGGTCAACTGAAGCTAGCGTGTTTCAATTTGCCCCTGCATGAACTCATTGTAGCTCACTTATCTGACACGAGTGTCTGTCACTATTCTGCAATGTTCCGAGAACGCCCTGGTGTACAGAGAGAAAGGCCTGACGACGATCCCACAGCAGCAGTTCTTGATGATTGCAGCATTGCTGAAGCTTTTTGTTCTCCTCCGCCAGCCATTTTTGTGAGTTTTGCAGGTAGCGACGTTCCTCTTCCAAGCGTATTTTGCCGGCCGACTTGATCGTGTAGCACTCCCACAGACACAGATACAGGTCCAGGAGGTCAACGGCAGAGGACGAGGAATGAGGGTTTTGAAGGATCCGTGCCATATCGCTAGTTAGGGAGCAGGCTGCGCCGGTCGGAATTGTCTATGTCAACAGTTGGTTAGAGCCAGCCATAAAAGGTCAAAGTGAAATCTATCACCTCTTCGGGGCTTCCTGGGACGCCGGTTGGGCTATTGAACTGATCTGGACATTCGCGCTTTCTTTTATTGGCTCGTCCCGACTGGGAGGGAGAGACAGGAGGAACCTGTTCCATTGAGGTGTGGGGAATCGAAAGCTCGTTTTTATTCAGATAGTAGAGAACCTGAAAGCGAAGAGTAAGTCTGGATCGGGCACAGAGTATCTTTTATATCAAAAGCCAAAAGAGCACGGTACAATAGACAAGCTTCTAGGGAGATTCCATGGTGGTCACAGAAAAGGTTCTCACCACACGGCTAATCATCACGACAAACACGCCCGCATTGAACCGTCCTCATTCACCGCCAGACTCAATAAGAGGATGCCTTGCTATGGGTGAATATCCTTGTACTGTCGGTCGATTACGCCCAGTCATGCAAATATAATGGGAGCCGGCAAGGAACCGCGGGTGTGCGCAGAAACCGGTTAACATTTCGCCGAACCCGCTCAATTCTACGGGAGAGACAAAGTTACAAATAAATTTATTAGATTAGAATGGTGGAGAAGCGTCAGTTTGCGGATAGCTAAATTGATGAATTACGAGTTCTGTATCTGTTGGACTTGCTTGGATAATGCTAAGACAGGCCTGACGAGTTCATACATTATTGTACGCTTACAGTGAACTACTGTAGACTGAAATTGAAGGCCGCAAAAGATTCATTCACTAAGTATGAATAAGAGCAAGGCAGATCACGACCATATGCCACTGCTTTTTTTGACAAAATCCATCATGGGACGCGATGCGTTGCGTCGCGTAGCAGTCCGCCGCGAACCACAAGGAAGAATCCAGAAAGACACAATGCAGGCCTATAACTCGTACGGTGACTCCATCAACCCGCCTCCTGGGCATGCGGACAGAAAACGAGCCCCGTCCACCATAGCACCATCCCAAAGCGAAGGGTCACTCATATCTGCCGAACGAAAGGGCAGCCGCGTCGTATCATCGCATGCAAGGCCGGCAAGTTCCTTGTCACCGTCCTCCCATGAGGGATAGACACGACGCATTAGAAACTGCTGACTCCGGTATCGGTCACCGTGGGAGAAGTCCCCAAACGCGAGGACCTGCAGAGCCGGCAGTCCGTGGGGGCCGAATGCCCATTCAGCAAACGACACGAGATCCTCGGCCTCTGCAATCGCTGCGGAAGACGCAAGGACTGCCTGCTGCGGGTCCATATACTCGAATTGTGACCTGTCAAAGTACTCATCGAAAATAGGACCGTAGTTGTAGTTATCATTGGAGGCATTCCGGTTCACAGAACCCCAGCACGAACGAGGATGCCGTGAGTACCCTTTGCGCGTCTCATGTAGAAAGGTGGTAATCTCTCGTGGGATGTCTCGGTGGATTCGATCGAGGCCGCTGAACCGCAGATGTAGAATCTGAAGCTGGGAATGCTTGGCCGTGGGTCGAAGGCACAGACGCTGTTCTCATTAGCGGGCACACGTTTACTGGACGGAGGAAAACTTACAGCTGCAGATGGACTAGCACACAGACCCAGAGCAGACACCTGGCCCAGGTCTACAATGGCAGACAAGTTTGTTACCCACGCGGGTGACACATCACGATCATCCTCAAATAAGCCATCGGCATCGATGGGAGCGAGTTGGCGCTCATGGTAGACGAGGCTTTTCAACGTAGACTGGTGATGTCGGATGGCATCCTGGATGTGAGATTTTGACGCCGGGAAGTTGGACAACCTCAGGTATAGATGCTGTAGCCCACGAAACGAACATAAGAACCGCACAACAGCAGATAGGCTACGTCCTTCACCCGGTTCGTGCAGCAGGTAATCGAAAGAAAATTCAAAATGCGTTAGTCGGAGCGGCTTTTGTGACCGCGACAGTAATTGCACGAGACGCAGCTGATTCGGGCAGTCGCGCAGCGTGAGCGCTCGCAGGGAATAGAATATCGCATCGCGCTCTGATGAGATATCTGGAGGCAGGGTCACCTTTGAAAGTGATAATGTGGACAGAGCGGGAAGAGCTGTCAGATTCCCGATCCCTGTATCCCCGTTCCTTGTCTCACCGGTACCTATATTCCCGACCCCGAGCTCCGATTGCTGAAGCCCAAGGCTCTCCCAGCACAGAGCACGGGCAAAAGCTGATGGAACGAAGCCGATGGACAGATGATCCAGGCGGCGCCAGTTCCGACGGATGCACTGTCGTAACAAATCAACCTCGGACGGATGTTGGAGTCCTTCCCACTCAAACGCCGTCAGGCAGGATAGTCTAGACACTCCTTCCAAGCGGTGCAATGTTTCAGGGCAGGTACCGTCAGTGACGAGTGAGAGACGAGTGAGGCGCTGTTGGTACCGACTGAGATAGCCTTCCTTGTCGAGAACTCCCACCGGAACACATGTCCCTAGGCGCCATCTATTGCTAGTCAATCACAGGTCTCGATAGACAGATACCGGCTTATACGAACTCAAACGTGCTCAGTCTATTCGGCTTCAGGTGGGTGAATATCAGCTGCAATTGATCCTTCACGTCGTCTAGGAATTGCTGATGTGCCGTCGCCTCGTCCGAGGCTCCCAGTGTAGCCGGAGACTCCGGCAGCCCCGCTGCACGAAATATGTTGTAGTATGCACATCGGTTAAACCGAACAAGGTGGAATGGAGCTTTGATCTGTAGGTGCCGCACGTGCTGGAGATAGTCCGCGGCCCGTGAAGGACCGAAACGGAGAAAGAAAGGGTCGACATTCAACACATTCAGCGCCCATTCACTTGCTGCACAGAATGAAATGGTACGGTATATGCGAGGAACCAAAACTGCATACAATCTGGACGAGACTCGGCTGAGAACGCGTAGAGTGGTAGCTGACAGCTGGCAGGCGGTCAGTACCGTGATCAAATAAAACACA
>NW_019173400.1:0-10082 GCF_001773325.1 Penicillium arizonense | reverse complement strand
TGAAAACATAGTGAGTCTGGTATTCAAACTCGCAGGATCAAACCCAGGTCTTAAATCCTGATGTGTAGGCTCTTCCCATTCTATCAAGCAAGGCAACCCTGAAAAGCCACTAATCACCGCCGACCACATCACTCAGCATAGAAAGAAGAAAAGTATGTTTTATCTGATAAAACCGCGTCCTCTGTTGGCAAAATGTCCACTGACTGGAAGCTTCGGGAACAGCGGGTCCTCAACCAGAAAATGAAGACTGTTCTCGATAGAACAACTAGTATTGGATCACCACTTTCCTGCTTTATAGACAAGCATGCTAAACGCCGACGGCACCACATTCAATCAATATCAATAGTTGTCACAGTCATACTGTATGTATACACGGAAAGAATATGATGATTGGTAACGGAAAGTCATCCTGCTGAAAGAAGTTTAGTGTTGATTTTGCGTTGTCTCCTTCACTCAAGAGAATACTAAGGAAGCACCGGGTGGTATTGATGTGGGTTCTATATATCCATATTGATTGAATTAACCCGGTCCTACCATTCAACCAACCTGTTACATTCTCTCGGACACCGATCTTGGTACATCCATAGTTTCAATACCAACAAGCCATCTTTAAACCGTCTCGGGTGCTTGTTCTTCGAAGATCAAAGGATGCTTCGCCATATAATCCTTCACGATGCTCAGCGATTGCAGAACTTGGGACTTTTCAAGATGCGCTGCCACTCCAGTGTAGCTTGCTTCCATATGACTGTGGCTCTGGCTTATCCTAAATGACAAGCCTGGCCATCGCTGTTGTTATTTGGTTGGATAATGGGCTGGTGTAAGCCTTGGTGATCTGTTGGCCGGCCACCGACAAGCGCTCCGGATGCATCGCTGGTCAAAACTGACGATTCGATCCTCGCTGCGCTTGCAGAGCCATTTGCAGGTGGTATGGGTCCAGGAGTGAAGGTAGGGACTTGATTGCTCGAGCACAAGTCGGAATCCGTATATTGGTTGCAGGGCTCGGTACTGAATTTTGTGGTTCTCGGGTCAGACGTGAAATGAGACAGCATCAAATGAATGGACAATCCAAACCTCTCTCTCCCGGGCTTAGTTAGAGATACCAAGCTGGTATCGGCCTTTAGTTGGGTGGGCTTAAGCTCGCTGCTTCTCTTTGGACGTTGGCTACTTCGGCGCATTTCACCTTCCTGACGTTTGCTAGACTTGGTTCGTACAACCTCATCAGCCTTCCCGGCTTTGGAACCATCTTTCTTGGGTCGAGGTTCGATAACGCAATATTTGGGGCGCAAGGGTGGAGGAGAGGGAGAGACCGCGGGAGTTGCCAAGCAGGGTGATGGAGCAGGTAACCCGTAAATTAAGTCCCGGGTTTGAAAGCCAGCCTCAAAAGACCTGTCGCCAACGGCTGAGTGGTATGATGAAAGGCATTGCGGTGAGGTGTATGAGTATGGGTAACTCATCTGACCAAATGCGAACTGGTCCCCGGTGTCCATGTTGATCCGGAGTGGAGAACCTTGAAAGGACTCGCTATTCATTCCAAGCATATAAAGAATTAACTAATTCAGGACATTTCTCAATAGTGAACGGTATATTCAACAATGAGTAAGAATGAAAGAGATAGTTCCGGATCGCCGGGGAGTAGGATAGATCTCTATTAACGAGAATTGGGGGAAAGGATTGGCGCTTCTTTCTCGCTCTCAGGGCATTGTACTAGTGAAATGCTTTAACCACATAACATATTATGTGACCATGCTCTCATTCCTATTGAAAGATAGCGTAAAGGCACCAAACTTGGATCTTGCCTGAAATAGTTCGTCCGAGCAAGCCGCAACTGGCGCCAACGTCGGGTCTGAATCATAACCGGTTGCATGACCTGGTCTTAATGGCTGAACCTTGCTCGCAGGGCCCCGCGGCAACTGGATGGATCAGCCCGTGTTTCCAGGTCGAGTGCATAGCAATAATGCCAAGCCATACGTAGACAATACTAGGGGTAATCTGGCACGTCGGCCCATGGTCGATCCATTGCCCCTCACATTCTGACTTCTCTTCATCTTCTTATTCTAGGGTATTTATCAGGGTCACACTCTTTGGTATTTCACGAAAAGACTCAACTTTCAGAATGACCTTTAAACGGCTGAAAGGCAGCTCCCATGGCGTATCAGCCCAAAATGAACCGGATTCAGGTGAAAGCCTGACAGTGATGAATGGGCGTATTCTGCCAGACCTGCACAGAAATGCTTCGGTACCATGCTTTCATACTAGCCCTTCTTTTCTAGATAGTCTTATGGCTAATAAAATGTCAAGGCCCAACCAACGTCGGCTCCGATGCACGACAGTCAGGACCAGGTAAGTCTACCCTAAAGCCAGTCCGTATATTCTTGTACCTTCCAACGACTGTTACTGACCATTTCTCTTTTTTTCGCATGAAGCGACTATCCCATGATAGACATATTCCGTCTAGTCGGCTTCTTCCCAACCCCGATGAACGGAGACAACAGGGTACCTATGACACGCCTCTCAGTACGTGGCTTGAGTATTGACTTGCATTACTGTAGCCACCATCGACTGCCGCCGGGGACCTCAAGGTATCGGTCATGAAAACCAACGAACGTATACCTTCAATGGCTGCACATTCGATAACACAAGCATGGTAATTATTGGAAGCGCAAGCTCTAAGAACGAAACTGTGGTCCTCCGTGATGCTAAAAATGGCCGAGGCTTTTTTGCCAATGGAGACATGGATAAAGAAACCTTCTTGAGGGAATTCTGTGGAAAGAAGTAGTTTTAGTGGAAGCCTAGGATATTATGCAGCTATTTTCTCTTTGATTTGATATGGATCAAGTAGACATGCAAAGCAGGTCGAAGCTACCGCTCAATACCTCCCAGCAAGCCTTAACTCCCCTTTGTATTCTGTGCTATTCCGCAATGGGATGATCAAAACAGACCGAATATACTGGTTCTTATTCTATACCTCCCAAAGTCTTTTGATGCGGGGAGTCCAAAGGAGGTAGCTGCGGGATAGTGGGCTTGGAAAGGGAGAATATGGGGGTTCTCTGGTATTCTCGACGACAAACGACTGCTGACATGCAGGTACGCAAAGAGAATTGGGGGCACAGCTTGAGTATTGAACCGAGGAATGGACTTGGTGGCTACTGAATAGCCTACATGCAGTCTGGCAGAAGGATGCGCTCAAATTGTTTGAACTTGGTGCGAAGACTGACCATGTGAATCTTTCCCCACGACGTGGGCTGCATTCGCCTATCAGACAGAGCACTAGAGCCGAGCCAAGCTTTGAAGATTTATCACCAGTTGTACCTCCTTCTGAATTGATGACAGACCCTCACTTGCATCACGATACTCTTCATGAACGACCACAAATAATGTGATTGAAACTTCAACCGCTGTAGCTTCGGCTGAGGTTTAGAGACAGTATTCTAACCACAACAGATAACGGTAGAGTAGAGTATGCGGGGGTTTGATCATACGGGTGATGTCTATCACGTTCAAACGACAAAGCGTGAGAGCTGTCTGGTGCGGTCGCAGGGCTTCTGGCTGGCGTCCGACTAGCCCTTGGAACCAGGCCAGGTCTTCCACCCGGTGGCATTGAAGAATTTTCTTACTCCAAGAACAAGAGGCCGATCCTGCTTGCCGACATCAGCTTTGTACGGTGTTTTGGTCGAAAAATCTCGAACAATTATGCACGACGATCGGCTAACGAAGAGACGGATGGGAAAGGCCAGGAGCTCGGTGGGCCTGAGGATTGTCGTTGTTGGAGCTGGTATGATTCAACCCAAGTTTGAGTTCTTAGTTAGCTGAAAGATTCTTGGCTATCAAGGCATCTCGGTGGCTAGACCTTCCAGTTCAAGCCCAAAGAGCTTCGGTTGGGAAGGCTTTAGAGGCTTCGGTGAGATTTAACTTACCGGACAGGAGAACAAGAGGATCGGGGTTTATAACACGGACACGCATTTTGTTGACCAAAGAGGATGGGGGATTGATGATGGAAAGAGACAAGCAGGGCTGGAATACTCAAGAGGTGTGAGGGTGCGGTGGAGAGTAGACAACCCAAGGGTTACTTACCTAAAACAGACAGCCAGTGTTAAGTTTCTCCTTCACCCAAGCTTTTTGCCTCGCATTCCCAGGATCCAACAACAACGTACAATAAAGAGAACCGAGGTCCTTGGTTTATCGAAGCAGCCTTTACTCAACAGAAAGCAACATTTGACACTTTCCCAGCAACGACTGTCGACAAAGCATCCACAAAGCACATCCGAGGCAACGAAAGGATCCCTGACCCTCTTCAATCTCGTCCTACTTGGCTGTGCAGCCAGCGAAGGAGACGATGACGAAAGTATTGGTCTATTTGGGGAAGTCAAGAGCAGCTTCTCTTGATCGAAGATGTCTCCAGACTTTCAAGTGAGATCTCCTTCCTGGTCGGCCGAGTTTCACTCACGCGACATTTCCTTCTTCCTTCCATTCTCTCACATTCCTCCATGCGCTACAGATTCACTTATACATCTCTGAAATCAGCCAAGATTCTTTTCCGTAGACGAAGAGCTGACCTCCTACCCAGTTGCCGATCATCTCGAACAAGCACGAAGCGATCCTTCCAACGAGTGTTATATAAAATGACATGTGGTTCAAGGAGGAAAACCGCAACTCGGTCTGTCGAACCTCACAATGCTCCCTTAGTTTAAATCCCTGTTGCTAATGATCTTGAGATTCTGGCAGGTCGTTCCGTGAACGAGTCGGTCGGACAATGTGTACCATACAAACGAGAAGGTCCGAACGATGTATCCGTGCAACACGCATACTCCTATCGTCAAAGGGGAAAAGAGCCTTGGGGATACCGAGTGTACGAGAGGCCTCAGTCCTACCTCTGCATCCCCCAAGGTTGAAGGCTGTCATGATGGAGCCAGTAACCAGGGGAAACATAACACTGAGCCCATGGTATCTAGACTATACGATATCGATTCTATATCTCAGAGAAAGGCAGAAGCGCCAGAATAAGAGACGCCTGGGGGTGAAACGGTGGCTTCGGACCCGATTCATGGAAGTAAGAGCAGTGATATCCCGAACTCGGGAAGGACGCCACTGGACTCGGATGTGTACTGATATACGACGAAATATCCTCCCTAAATACTCCAAAAGATTGGACTACGCAGCAATTGGCACAAAAGAGAATGGAAAAAGCAGAAGACGATATGCGAGCTCCAGGGACAACAGACTCATTTGACTTGTTCGTTGGATGTATCGGGCCTGAGCCTTTCTATCCATCTACCAATATCAAGATACAACCTTCGATTCTGGAATAGGTGGTACTCCTCCGCATAAGTCTGTATATAATTCAACAACTCGACCGCTTGGTCTCTGATAGTATGGTCTCGCATGGGGCCTGAAGCAGTGATGCATTTGGTGAGGATGAAATTGAGGGTTTCGAAAGGAGCAAGCACCTGGACCGCGCTATTTGATACTATAGGGATCAGTGTTGCATCAAGGCCTTTGATTTCTGTCATCCACTGATCAATTGTCTCAATTTCCAGGTTGAATGCACGGAATTCCCTAGCGATCTCACGCAGAACCCTCAGTGCCCGTAAAACTTGAACCTTTAAGGCCAACTGGAGGGTCTCAACTGGAGTTTCTGCAGAATCATTCTGGTAATTTCGAGGGTAATCAGGTGACCAAGGGCGTGGGACTTGCGTAGATGGATCGTGTCTAGGCGCTGGCGGTGTTCTCGCTGTTCTGTAATAGTCTACTTAGCACTGCAGAGAATACAAGTTCGAAAGTACAGCGATGCAGACCTTGTTTTACCATCTCTAGCTGGTAAGCTAGTCGTGCCAGGTACCTCAGATACCGTCCGACATGCATTTCTTGCTGTCTTCTGGACACGCTTGGGGCCCAACTGTCTTTTTCGGTGGTTCGTGTGTTTCCGGCGCCCCAATTCCCGGTGTTGACTGTGCTTTTCTTCTTCCTCGGGTTCCAATGGATGTGATGCAGGCGTTGCTTTATGCGGCGGTTTATGTCTTATTTCTCGATAAGTCACATTTGGCCCAGAAGGTTGAGCGATGGTTGAAGAAGCAGGTACTGTAAGCCAATCCTGCGATTGTCGAACGTTCCGATAAACGCTACTTGCTGGGTCAATCTCAAGCGCCGATTGCATAACCGGAGCATACGCTGGGCTGTAGGTTGTTACGACTTCCCTGGATGGGAAGCTTGTGCTGGTGTTGAATAGGGTTCCATCATGATACATGCTGTCACAACAATGGTTAGCTTATAGTCATCTAATGCCCAAGATCACTGGGTAGGTGAGTTACCTGCAAGCAGTTTGGTGAAGTCGACAGGACTGCTAGACGGGGTTGTATCTTGCCTCCTGGCTAAAAGGCAGGTGCTGATCGGAAGGGGCGATCAGCAATCTCGGGCATGACAGCAGTTTTCCACCTGACTGAGAGCACGACACCAGTGGCCCTCATGGTTAGTAAACATCCCAGGAACCAGACTTGGAAGAGTGAGTGGATCAAATGATAGGCGCTCTTGCCTCAAAATAGGTCCCCCGAGCTGACCCGGTACGTCTTCAAGTTCTTGGTCTGAACCTTCTCTTTGCCTACATTGTTAGCCCGCTGCAACTGGGCCATTTCCATAATAGGCATTTATAATGTGACTAGGTGGCCTTTTTGCCTCAATTAGACTAGGGTCTAGCATACGCAATGAACTAGACGCCCGAAGGCCGTTTCACACTCCAGCCTCTGCCACATGTTCCTCGTTAATACCGAGAAAATGAGCAGAATGTGATGATTAAATCACTCCTCCATTTGAGTTTAGCGGAGCATGACTTGGCCGTCATTGGCCACTTGCCCTCGATAGTGAGAAGCCCCGTGGGCTTTTGTCTGAGCCCTCTTATGCTAATGGTCAGATTGGTTGACGCCCCAATAGCTAGCACTTTCGCTGCAGGCCCACACAGCAATTTTACAGAACGTTCCATTGCAAAGTTATTACAGTGTACCCGTGGGTTATACTAGTATTAAATTACGGTACAGGAGGCGGCTGGCCTTCTTTCATCTTCACCATCTCATCGCATTTCATCCTCTCGTGAGTCTCAATGCTGTTGACGGGAAATATTAGGATCGCTCTGTTCCCTAGGGAGTTATCGAAAGTGGTCCTGAATGGAACACGGGGCTTGGTGCAAATTGGCTTGAGTATTTTCGATAGCGGGTCGAGGATCACAAGTGATATGGGTCGGTTATAGTGAAATGGACCTTGTGATCGACAGGATCAATGTTGCAGTTAAGAATGCTATGTACATGAAGCGAACCACCGCATGCTCCAAAGCCCGTAAACTGTACAATACAGATCTCCCATCAACAGGTGGCCTATATCCAGGGAACCTAAATTATCCTTCTACTTCAGCTCGTGGAAGCCATAATCAATGAATTGTGATCTGTGTGAGATATCGGAAAAGGGACGTGCAGGTCGCAAGGGGCGAAGGATTCTGGCATTGAGGCCTTCCCTATAGGGTATGGTTCAGATTTCATACCCTCCTTAGTGTGCTAAACAAACACCGGTTATGAGGGAAATGGTTGGAATTTCGGTTCAATATGGCAATCCGCCTAATCGCAATCTGTATCACTTGTATGAGTACGGGTCCGGGTCCGCAGCGACCGATATTGTAGTCATCGCTCTTGCTAGGTACGACAAGTGGCGTCTGCGGGCAAGAAGCAGGATTCTAATTTTCGCCGTGGAGAGCTACTTCCCTTTTCCAGCATGTCCGAGTCTAAAGGTGCATGCAAGGTATTTTTCATTTTGACTAACTACCCTGAGGGCTCTTTTTGGATACCCTCGAATGGTTCTAGCTTCAAGTTTATACCAGGGAAAGGTGAGTCCAACCGTACGAAATCAGTGAAATTACATATATCCAATTTCTGGTTTGTCCGGCAGTTCATGTAAACGTGTGTGTAATAGGCGCAAATTTTGCCACTGCATCCTCGCCTCCATCCATCGCCATCACGTCGCGATACTGCATACGCTTCACGACCGTCTCCTTTGCCCAATCGAATCTGATTTCAACCTCCAATTCATCAATAGACAGGGGTTTGACTCGGTCGTTGAAAGTGTAATTGATAGACCACACCTTGACCACATGAGACTGAGCAACATCCCCCAATCCGGCCCTGGAAAATTCCATCCTTTTTTCCAAACCAGGGGAATTACTGACAGTGATGCATCCACTGTATGAGATCATGGTATGTGCCCAATTTGTCTTTGGCCGGGTTTTATCCGTCTCCTCGTCGAGGGAGGGCTCCCTTGCATCCATGAAGGCAGTTGTGCTCTATACGTAGTTTTAGCATGTATCAGGTGGAACGGACAATTCGGCTTTCAGACCCTTGAGAGACCAAAACATTGGAAAAAGTAGAAAATGCTCATGGCAAGCGGAGAATCAGATAGTGATTGGCTAAAATTCACTTCGACATGTGCACGCAAAAACCAACATCAAGTGGGAGCTTGAGGCTTAAGAACGTTTCATGGACAATGGAAGCGAGGAATCCCTCTTTCATACTCAGGGGTGTTACACAAGCTAGTTGTGCTGACATCGCACTTTGTCTATGGTTCAGGTATAAATCTTGCGGCATGGTCTGATCTATCCTCTTTCTAGCTGTGTGTGATAACTCCTGCCGACCCACCCCTGCCGACCTCAACCCATCTGATTCTAGGCACTCACGACCAATCCCCAACTGTCATCATGACCCCAGTCACCGCGGAAAGGCTGCTGTCAGACTTATCAACGCAACTGGATCCTTTTATCCGCTTTCTCAGTATCGACTTGACCTCGGTCATCCTAGAAGGAGTTTCAGACCAAGGATGCCTGCGGGCTGTGGAACTCATAGCAACGGGAACGAACACCTACATCTGGTTACAACGGATCCAAGAAATTCATCAATGGACCAACCTGGCTTTGTGGGAGCAAGATTGGCTTCGACGGACTGGACGCAATAAGCCTACACCATGCTCGGGGTCCCATCGACTAGGCACCATGACCACATTCATCCAGGAAGAGAAATTATCCGACAGTCACAAGACCAAGAAAGCACTGCAGCATGGGCGCAGACTGATACGATTTGAATATGAACTTGGAGCTGGAATTACGCTTCTTTTCATACCAGTCCTTCCTGCTTTCCGTTGTTTGACCTTAGCTGAAGAAGCTAGGACAATGGAGATGCTGCGGGATGGCGACTTTGCAAACATCATGTACCAGGCGCAAGTTCTGGCTTGCCTGAGGTTCAATTATCAACGCATCCATGGAATTTATCCCGGTAAGCTAATACGGACAAGTCACCTATATTGTCTAGCTAAACTGTTCCCAATAGCAATGCCCTGCCCACCACATGAAGATCCAGCATGCCACAGCGCGGTTTCCACTAGATCTTCATGAAAGCAAAAGCTTCACGTGCTGATGATGTATCCATCCCCCACGGGTCCTTAGAAAACCCTTCCCAAACAAAGGATTCTCCAGCAGGCAGTGAAATTATCATCTTGACTCCGCCTCGCACGAAAAGGACTTCGTTTGATCGCAAATTGAAAGATCTCGGTGTTCGTCTTTCCTGTGCGTGCTGGGAGATTGGATAGAGCTTGAAGGTTGTCACTCTATCCCCCGGGTTACCTGAGAGGGTTCGGAACACCGAGACTCCATCTCGGCAAGGGTGGGCGGCATTGATTCCCCAGCTGGTTGGGCGATCGGACGAGTGGACGATGACTGGGCCTTGGTGGAGAAGGAAGGCCGGCCTTCCGATCACTTCTTCGACCTTCCTGGTGAACTGCCATTATATTTAGTTCTGTACAATGACCACTGAACTGAAGAACACACTTCGCTACCCTGGAGTCCGAATCTCAAGAAGTTCTCGCATGCATCATGATCCCCTCTTCCATACATAATCGGCCCTGACACTTCGTTTGGTCGTGATCGGAGCGATCTCTCCACCTCCGTGGCCATATTCTCGGGCGGCGAGTCGGCTGGGAGCATGCTGTATCCCATATCCTCCATGGCCGAGTATCCCATTATGTCGTCATACGACATGGCTTGTGCGGATGTCATATCTGTG
>NW_019173399.1:0-10269 GCF_001773325.1 Penicillium arizonense | reverse complement strand
CAAATGAAAAAGCCAGTTTGGAGGAGCAAAATAAGTCTTTGTTTGAACATATCAAGATCCTTCAGGGAGAAAATTGCGCCCTAGAGCTCAAGAACAACGAACTGAAGTCCGAATTGGCAAAGAAGAGGCTGCAGTACCCAGAGCAGCCCGATGGAAAGCAACCTTAGAGATCTACTATGATTAGCTCAGATTGACCGGATCTTGTATCAAACTCTGAGGTATTCAGACTTACCAGCTTTCAACATTGTTACCCGCGAGACTTGCATATGAAGAAAGAAGAGGTATACAGAAGGATTAATGATGCCATGACTGGTCACAGGATAATATACCGGAGAGGAAAATACCCAATTTTGTATGTTAGATCAAAGATTATTTTGCTGCGGGGATCGCTCTAACAGGGATTACGTGGAAGGCAAACCGCGTAATCGGTCGTTTGAGCCCGCAAGAAACATGCCGCAAGAAACCGCAGCTGTCTTATCACCCATGGCCACAAAGCCAACTTTATTGATAGAAAAACAATGACTATAACACAATACTCATGCGTCTCTATAAGAATAACTGGCCCTCTCTCTAGGCTGACAGCCAAAAGAATGCCCCCAATCGGGTCAAAGTGGTATCGATGGATTGCTGACACCTCTCTCCCTAACTTGTATGCCATCTCAGCGGCCATAATCATAGCAATTTGCTTGATCTATTGGCTTGCACGTGATGTGTGGCGCTGGGCATGGACAAGACGCCATGTGTTCTTTCGTCGCCCTTTCCGGTCGAAAATATTAATACCTTGGAGACGGTTTGCCTTCGTCCACCTGCCAAAATGCATGCGTTGGCTGGACATCTCAAATTACTGGCAAGCGCTAATCCTGGCTGTCATGCTGGCGGGGAACATTGTTGGCCTCCGACTTCGAGCCCATTCTTGGGCAGAAGCACAGAAAAGGGCTGGCTCCATGGCAGTCATCAACCTCGTGCCTTTGTGCACCGGTATCAGCTTTGGTCTTCCGGCGGATCTGCTCCACGTGGACCGCCAGATGCTCGCGTGGTTCCATCGCTGGGTAGGTCGCATTTGCGTGCTCCATTCTCTGTTACACTGTTCGCTGCTCGTTACTGTCGCCAGAACGATGGACTTGGCAAACTCACGATACATAATTCCAATAGCCGTAAGTAAAGCATACTCCGAGGCTAAGTGTGCCTATTGCGCAGATCAACATCTCATCAAATAAAGGCAGGTTGTGCTCTCGTTCTCATGATACCTGTTACTTGTGCGGCGGCCCAACGGCGACACCTACAATTTGCGATGAAATGTCACTACCTTCTTGCAGCAACGGCGATTGGCGCGCTTATATACCATCTGGTGGAGCGACACTCACTGTATCGGTGGTACCTGGTAGGCGCTATCTGCTTGTGGATATTCATTAGCGCTCTTGTCTGCACAATGGCCGCATGGGATCAGAAACCTTGGAGATCGTCCCGAAATAAGGTAGTCATGAACTCTGTAAGCCATTTCCTTTGGCTTGACATAGAGCTACCTCTCAACCGAGCGATCCGCCCTGGCCAGTATGTGCAGCTTTGGATGCCACGAGCCGGCTTTCGCGCTTTCTTTCAGCTTCCTCAGTTCTATATTGCATTCTGGGAAGATGGACCAACTCAAAGAATAGTCCGTATGGTAGCAGAGCCTCAACCTGGGCTTGCGCGAAAGCTGTACCACGAAGCACTGAGATCCCCAGTCAAGCAGTCGGCCATCATACTCGGACCGTACGGACACCCTCTCGATTTCTATCGGTTCGGTACAATCCTCTTCGTGGTAGAGGACATCGGGTTTTTCCGAGCGCTTTCATACATTGAAATGTTGGTGGAGGCCAGCCGCAAGCGAGAAGTAATGGTGCGAAAGCTAGAGGTTCTCTGGAAGCGACAAGTTGGCAAAGATGGTATGTTTCTATCTTGGACTAGTACTTTTTTAGAGTCTGAAAGGTGGCTGAAGTTCTGGCAGAAAATCCACAATGGGTAAATGAATGGATGCAAGACCTTTTCAATCGCGACTGGAGATCGTTCAAGGTGAGTTTTCTGCTACTGCAGCTCATTCTGTGCGCTGCGACCTGACCGTGCTTCAGATTTTGCGGTTCAGCATCTACTGCCCGCGTACTCAATCAAGTCCCCAGGAAAACCTTTCCTACGAGCACAACGCAATGCTTTGCTACTTTTATGGCTCGATCAAGATCGAGGAGGAAGTTGCGCGGTATCTCAACAATCAACGCGGAGCCATGGCCGTAGCGGGTGAGTTTCCCAAGTCCAACCTCCATCCACTTCAGTGCGCTGAAGAGCGCAATATTACGGTTACGGTGCTAACAATCTACGCAGTATGTGCAGGTCCGTCAATAAGTGAGGCCGTGACGAAGACTGTACAGCCACACGCAGGAAGAAATCTCCAGCTGATCGTTCTCGACCCCGATATGAGCCCTGCACCGGATGGGAATGACGATTTGCCCGGCAGCGTCGAGTCTGCAGTTGACCGCCAGGATCCAACACACACAGCCTCGGGAGCGGGAGAGGGCAAGCGTATTCACCAAGAACGACGAATTCCAGTGGACAACCGTAAGCTACAGTATTCATCGCCCACAAAAATTGATACGGAAACCGGAAAAGTCGAGATGAGCAACCACTCGAAGTGGGTAGAAAATAGATTGGCACAAGGGCACTGAAAGTCTACTATCACAGTTACCGAACCATGAATCCCTACCAGCGTCATTCTGCACCTTAATAGCCTAGTTGGTTTCAACACTTCACTCAAATTCGCCTACGCGCACCGCGTGTCGGATTCGCTGCGCCTGCCTCTAGTGGAGGCCTCTTCGATTGAGGCGGTCTCAACACAATGGTTGAGTTTTCAGCTCATTGGCAATCGTATCTTCCGCCGGCAGTTCATGTATCACAGGGAGGGCACCATGGAAAGCTTGGAGCCTGGCCTTGTTCGCCGCACAGCCGGTCCGCCTTCGCGAGCAGATTCCTTCTCGAGGGAATATTAATGAATCTTCTAGGTGATTGGTATGATAGAAAGACGATCGCCGGCCATGGCAAAGCTGGCAGCGAAGCGTGCCGATCTCGGGTAGGCTGGTGTGTGCATTTCGTCTCGTAGATTCAGCACACTCCACAGGAGGCACTGAACCGCCTTCTTTTCGAGAAGATTTCGAGGGGCGAAAAGATCTCTTGGTTCTATTGCTTAGCATTTTATTAGTATTTGAAGCACGTAAATCATGAGCTCCTCATACCTTGCATCCATCCACAATTTAGTGCCAATAAACCAATTCATAATTATTTGGGCCGAGAGATTAGCTGAAGGCTTTAAAGAAGTGAGCCCTAAGTGGCGCTGATTATAAAGTATACGGGAGAATATAGAGCTTTGGCATTAGTTCATGGAAGCGTTTCCACCCTAAGTCAAGGTATATCGTTGATCGCAACCCAAACCATATTAGGTCCTTGGGATCCAGAAGGACACACGCATAGGTAGTTAGGCGCGAAGGCATATCTTGACCAGGAATTGAACAGGGAAAATTGTCTTTCCGCATTGCTGTACTGTATGCAAACGACACGGTTCAACTATGGTTTGCTTCTTAACGGTTTGCTTCATAACGGTTTGCTTCTTAACGGTTTGCTTCTTAACTGCCGGTTGGGAACCCGGTTGAATCCGCAACTTTTAAGGCCCACAAACGCGCCCAAACATGTAGGATAACTGAATATAATCTTCCATCAACTGAACCACTGCACTATCGGTCCTCAGCTTCTTTGCCCAATGGAAAATGGTTGGTACAATTATTTGAGGGACTTGAGGTCCCCTGTTCAATCCGACCGGTCATTGTCCTCACTGACGTCATTACTGTTCCCAAAATAAAAGCGGTCAGTTCCCTAACCCAGCCTTCACAATGTCCTCGTTTGTAAATCATGCAATCCAAGATACTGGCAGCAATGATCACTCTAGCTATAGCTACCGCTGTAGCGGCTGCGCCAAGACCTGAACTTGATGTTCAGCCTGCCATCAACGTAGTTAATTGAACATTCCGTCTCGCGGCTTCGCTGACTAGCTTTAGACGCTTTTTGCTCCACTTCAACTCATTGCCTGGACACAGCTTAACTGCACCGGAGATTTCGGTGTCACCCAATTCACTGACTCGGTTCTGGCACGAAATATCTCCAACGCCTACATTTCTCGCAGTCTACAACTTAATCGCTCATTGACACAGCAGGAGCAATTGGATATATCCGTCACGAGTAACTTCAATTCCTGGTACTCCAACAAAGACCAGCTGTACTACAACAGTGCATCCTGTAGCAACTTTTGGCAGACCTATTACGCCGTGAATGGAACCACCGCATGTTATAACACGCCCCCATTTACCTGTCACCGGTTGTGGAACAACCCAGGATTGCCCATGATACTTAGTAAATGAAAGAAGAGATAGGAAGGAAAAACAACACCATCATTGCATTTCTTTAAGTCATTGCCTACCGATCTGAGTAGCCTCCGAATTA
The DNA here is from genome assembly GCF_001773325.1 of Penicillium arizonense. Taxonomy (NCBI): domain Eukaryota; kingdom Fungi; phylum Ascomycota; class Eurotiomycetes; order Eurotiales; family Aspergillaceae; genus Penicillium; species Penicillium arizonense. The sequence goes on along the minus strand of NW_019173399.1, from coordinate 5,754 downwards.
AACGAAATCACAAAATTATAGGGACATCGAACATCACAGTAGGTTTCCGCACTAGCCAGTATTACACACCGATACCCAAGTTGGCTTTTACACGATCGACAGCATGAATGTTCTTTCCTGAATCAATCCAAACAGCGCCAAGAATGGCTTCCACCGTCGTCGCACGAGTGCCATTAGTGATCTCACCCTTTTGTGCCGGTTGGCCGGTTATAAAGTCGTCCAGCTCACACGCCTCACCTTTGCAGCTCAAATGTTTGTTGCAAGCATTCTTTCGCAGTATGTGATCCCCATCTTCTGTGTCTAGTCAGAACTCATCATAAATTAGCGATTTCACAGTTCAACGTGCCGATGGTATTTTCACTACCGTACCATTCGTCCAGAAGTGAAGTGGACAGAACGGAGTCTCCAACGAGTGCCAGACGCTTGTTGCCTTGCAGCGGACGAGTTCCAGCTGGATGCAAAGCCTCTTCTAACAATGGAGTGGAGTTGAAGTGGTAGCCAAGTCGGTCTTGGAGCTCCTCCATTTCCGTTGAACCTGTTGTCAAATATTCATTGAATGAACGGTCTGAAATTTGACTCAGAAATCCCACAGACCATAGATCTTATGTATCTCAGTGTGACAAAAGCCACATTACGAGGTATCTAGTTGAGAGCTGGCATATGGAGGATGAAGTCATTAATAAAAGGCATTTTCCGTTCACGGATGAGTCAACCCTTGCTTAGGTTGGATCAAAGATTAAGACGACCGAAAATACACGAGAGGCGAATACTGGAAACAGAAAGCCACTATATTGATTGGATCCGAATTGGCAAAGGCGAATAAACTATTGCCACAGAAGCAGACACCCGGAGAACAAAAAGGTGAAACTACGCCCTTCACGGCGAGATAGAACACCAGCGGTGACGTGACGAGTTTCATTTAGAGGCAAACGAAAAAAGGCAAAGAAACCGTGTTGGAAAGCCCTATAGGATCGCTGACAAGCAAAGCTTGGGTCAAAGGCGAAGAATCCTGAGGCAAGCCTTCAAGCACCACGCCCAACCGTCACGCTGAGAACTGGCGACCCACGAAATTAGGATGCTCAGATTTCCCAGTTTCCCACTATATTCTGCACAAAGTCTTGTGGATCAAGAAATGGCATGGACGTAGAAGGGTGAATGCCAGATAATGGAACCGAATCCCACATCGTGGAACTGTCTGTGACCTCTACCCGCGGCCATATAGCTAACTGAAACCGTGCTTGTCCAGCGCTTGATATGTTTTCCATAGTAGAATGCTGCGAGAGAATGTCACTTATTTGACCACGTATCCTTCGTAAGTTGCCCAGCATTGACTCAACCCGCGGAAGGAAGAACGGATACTCTTCGACAGCCTCTTCAGTCTCCGTACTGAACTTATTGAGTCGGAGTTCTATCCAGTTCACCCGCTCAAAAAGCAGAAACGCGGATACATAAAGGAAAATATCATCGGCGCACGTGTCGTGGGATAACGGATCCGGCCCTGTCCAGCTGAAGGCGCAGAAATTCTCATAGCTGGGGTAGAAGACATATTCGATGGCAGGAACCCTCTTATCCCCATGCTGAGTATACTCTAAGCATCCGCCGATTGGTTGGTTTGAGCACAGAGAGCTACCATTTTCTGCGGGGCAAGGTGGCAGTGTCGGCATATTGGGAAATTCTCGCCAAATGGACTCAAGATCTAGATCCAAATCATAGTCTGAAGGGACCATCAGCGCCGACATTAAGTATCGAAGATCATCCAACTAACCAATTTGATCAAGTTGTCCCATTATCCTCATGCAGCAAGTGCCACGTTCGCGATGAAAGACAGTTTATGGAGGTAGGATATGATGGGGTTTTATTGGGTCTATATGTAGAGGCCAGGGTGGCTAGCTTCTAGGTTAGAGAAAGCCCATTGAAAAGAAGAAGAAAGAAAAAGAACTAGGTCCGAGAGGCTTGACCATGTTCAAGAGAAGGCTATGTTACCAAGTGATGGGTTCTCCTGGTTTACGTAGAAGCAAACGGTGAATGATCCAATTTCCGTTGAAAGTGTACATTGGTGGTGAGGTGTCAGGAATGCCCGCCCCACTCATACTCCGTTGAACTTTTCCACCGGTCGTTCCTGCCGGCGTGGTTCCACGCAAGAACCACAAGACCGGTCACACTGTGCTATTTGCTATTACACCCCAAGCCTTGGTCAACTGAAGCTAGCGTGTTTCAATTTGCCCCTGCATGAACTCATTGTAGCTCACTTATCTGACACGAGTGTCTGTCACTATTCTGCAATGTTCCGAGAACGCCCTGGTGTACAGAGAGAAAGGCCTGACGACGATCCCACAGCAGCAGTTCTTGATGATTGCAGCATTGCTGAAGCTTTTTGTTCTCCTCCGCCAGCCATTTTTGTGAGTTTTGCAGGTAGCGACGTTCCTCTTCCAAGCGTATTTTGCCGGCCGACTTGATCGTGTAGCACTCCCACAGACACAAATACAGGTCCAGGAGGTCAACGGCAGAGGACGGCGAAGAATGAGGGTTTTGAAGGATCTGTGCCATATCGCTAGTTAGGGAGCAGGCCGCGCCGGTCGGAATTGTCTATGTGATGGTTAGAGCCAGCCATAAAAGGGCAAAGTGAAATCGGTCACATCTTCGGGGCTTCCTGGGATGCCGATTGGACTATTGAACTGATCTGGACATTCGCGCTTTCTTTTATTAGCTCGTCCCGACGGGGAGGGAGAAACAGGAGGAACCTGTTCCATTGAAGTGTAGGGAATCGAAAGCTCGTTGATTTTCAGAGAGTAGAGGACCAGGAAGAAAAGAGTAAGTCTGGATCGTGTACAGAGTATCTTTTATATCAAAAGCCAAAAGAGCTCGGTACAATAGACTAGCTTCTAGGGAGATTCCATGCTGTCACAGAGGATGCTTTCACCACACAGCTGACTATCGTAATAAACACGCCCGCATTGAACTGTCCTTATTCACTGCCAGACTCAATAAAGGATGCCTTGCTATGGGTGGATATCCTTGTACTGTCGGTCGATTACGCCCGGTCACGCTCATATAAATGGGGGGCAGCAAGGAACCGCGGGTGTGCGTAGGAACCGCTTAACATTTCGCCGAACCTGCTCAATTCTACGGGAAAGACAAAGCTACAAAATAATATTAAATCAGAATGGTGGAGAAGTGTCGGTTTGCGGATTGCTAAATTGATGAATTACGAGTTCTGTACTGTACAGTATCTGTTGGACTTGCTTGGATAATGCTAAGACAGGCCTTACGAGTTCATATTATTGTACTGTACGCTTACAGCGATTTTCGAAAACAGTTTACCCCTCAGACACTCACACTTTGTTTCTCGGCCCGTACCCGAGACAACGCTAGGCCAGATAAGGCTAGCTCGTACATGGAACTGATCTATAAGTGGACAATGTCTTACCACTTGCCCCAATAAGAGTTTAGCTTGTTTCGGGTACGGGCCCAGAAACGAAGTTTGAGTGTCTGATGGGTAAACTGTTTTCGAAAATCGCTGTACAGTGAACTACTGTAGACTGAATATGAAGGCCGCAAAAGATTCATTTTCTAAGTATGAATAAGAGCAAGACAGATCACGATCATATGCAACTGCTTTTTTTGACAAAATCCATCAAGGGACGCGTTGCGTCGCGTAGCCCCCGCGAACCACAAGGAAGAATCCAGAAAGACAAAATGCGGGCCTACAGCTCGTACGGTGACTCCATCAATCCGCCTCCTGGGCATGCGGACAAAAAACGAGCCCCGTCTACTACAGCACTGTCCCAAATCGAAGGGTCACTCATATCTGCCGGACGAAAGGGCAGCCGCGTCGTATCATCGCATGCAAGGCCTGCAAGCACCTTACCACCACACTCCCATGGAGAATAGGCACGACGCATTAGAAACTGCTGGCTCCGGTATCGATCACCGTGGGAGAAGTCCCCAAACGCGAGGACCTGCAGAGCCGGCAGTCCGTGGGGGCCGAATGCCCATTCAGCAAACGACACGAGATCCTCGGCCTCTGCAATCGCTGCGGAAGACGCAAGGACTGCCTGCTGCGGGTCCATATACTCGAATTGTGACCTGTCAAAGTACTCATCGAAAATAGGACCGTAGTTGTAGTTATCATTGGAGGCATTCCGGTTCACAGAACCCCAGCACGAACGAGGATGCCGTGAGTACCCTTTGCGCGTCTCATGTAGAAAGGTGGTAATCTCTCGTGGGATGTCTCGGTGGATTCGATCGAGGCCGCTGAACCGCAGATGTAGAATCTGAAGCTGGGAATGCTTGGCCGTGGGTCGAAGGCACAGACGCTGTTCTCATTAGCGGGCACACGTTTACTGGACGGAGGAAAACTTACAGCTGCAGATGGACTAGCACACAGACCCAGAGCAGACACCTGGCCCAGGTCTACAATGGCAGACAAGTTTGTTACCCACGCGGGTGACACATCACGATCATCCTCAAATAAGCCATCGGCATCGATGGGAGCGAGTTGGCGCTCATGGTAGACGAGGCTTTTCAACGTAGACTGGTGATGTCGGATGGCATCCTGGATGTGAGATTTTGACGCCGGGAAGTTGGACAACCTCAGGTATAGATGCTGTAGCCCACGAAACGAACATAAGAACCGCACAACAGCAGATAGGCTACGTCCTTCACCCGGTTCGTGCAGCAGGTAATCGAAAGAAAATTCAAAATGCGTTAGTCGGAGCGGCTTTTGTGACCGCGACAGTAATTGCACGAGACGCAGCTGATTCGGGCAGTCGCGCAGCGTGAGCGCTCGCAGGGAATAGAATATCGCATCGCGCTCTGATGAGATATCTGGAGGCAGGGTCACCTTTGAAAGTGATAATGTGGACAGAGCGGGAAGAGCTGTCAGATTCCCGATCCCTGTATCCCCGTTCCTTGTCTCACCGGTACCTATATTCCCGACCCCGAGCTCCGATTGCTGAAGCCCAAGGCTCTCCCAGCACAGAGCACGGGCAAAAGCTGATGGAACGAAGCCGATGGACAGATGATCCAGGCGGCGCCAGTTCCGACGGATGCACTGTCGTAACAAATCAACCTCGGACGGATGTTGGAGTCCTTCCCACTCAAACGCCGTCAGGCAGGATAGTCTAGACACTCCTTCCAAGCGGTGCAATGTTTCAGGGCAGGTACCGTCAGTGACGAGTGAGAGACGAGTGAGGCGCTGTTGGTACCGACTGAGATAGCCTTCCTTGTCGAGAACTCCCACCGGAACACATGTCCCTAGGCGCCATCTATTGCTAGTCAATCACAGGTCTCGATAGACAGATACCGGCTTATACGAACTCAAACGTGCTCAGTCTATTCGGCTTCAGGTGGGTGAATATCAGCTGCAATTGATCCTTCACGTCGTCTAGGAATTGCTGATGTGCCGTCGCCTCGTCCGAGGCTCCCAGTGTAGCCGGAGACTCCGGCAGCCCCGCTGCACGAAATATGTTGTAGTATGCACATCGGTTAAACCGAACAAGGTGGAATGGAGCTTTGATCTGTAGGTGCCGCACGTGCTGGAGATAGTCCGCGGCCCGTGAAGGACCGAAACGGAGAAAGAAAGGGTCGACATTCAACACATTCAGCGCCCATTCACTTGCTGCACAGAATGAAATGGTACGGTATATGCGAGGAACCAAAACTGCATACAATCTGGACGAGACTCGGCTGAGAACGCGTAGAGTGGTAGCTGACAGCTGGCAGGCGGTCAGTACCGTGATCAAATAAAACACA
>NW_019173398.1:0-10316 GCF_001773325.1 Penicillium arizonense | reverse complement strand
CATTCGTCGCTTCAGTCACGAGGACGTTTCAAGAAACGGGATTGCCACAAGAGGTCTCTCCTACATTATGCTGCCATGGGGAACTGCACAAATCTCCTTCTATATCTCCTACAGAGTAAGCCAGATGTGGATTCCCGTGACCAGTGGGGGCGGACACCACTCTCCTGGGCTGCTGAGTACGGGTCATTGGCTGTTGCAAAAATCCTACTCGCGCAAGGAGCAAACATCAATGCATTGGATTATGAGAGTGGTACGCCCTTGACATGGCTGTTACATGCCGCAAACCCTAGAATAACAAGCTTAGCGGCCACTGAAGCTTACCTAAGAGAGATGGGCGCGAAGGAAGTCAAATTGAGAGGTATCAAGGGGGCCTGGATTTGGGTTTTGACTTATACATGCCTACTCCGATACGTTCGCCCTCGTATCTAAGGCTCCCGATGTCATGGAGCTGATCTTGTACAAGAATAGTTCGCACATCAGATGATGGTCATACTGAGGGCAGCTACTATGCACTGCGGTGAGAGATTAGGCCAACTGCTTTCACACAGATACTCTTGTATTCTTTCTTTGCTGTGCAATTTGTTTTGTTGACATAAGAATGAGAAGCGAACAAGTGAAGCTTGATGGAATAAATATCGTAAGACCTTTAGTTAGGAGGTACATTCGTCTTGCCTGGCCATACAATATCGTAGGTAAGGTATTTGCACGTCTTTCTATTTCAATCCGTAATTAGACTGGTGCATTCGACCTCAAACTGATTGCAAAACTTTATTTTTCTTTCTATTGACCAGGGCTTTGAACGTATCAACTAGTACTAGGTCTTGCAAATTCTGTTGAATAGGGCAAAGACCATGTGCGATGCTTGGATGCAGGATAAGGCTACAATTGGAAGCTTAATCCTCATCATGGATGACATACTGTAAGGTCCTGAGACTGGCTCCTTGTACTAGAATTTTGCCGCAGTTTTCAAGAGTTAAGGTATCATGCAGCTTTCATTGGGAGCAGCAAAGATGATAAAAGACGTCTTGTAGAAGTAAACAATTTCGCTCGACTCTCAGTAGAAACCTTTCTGGCCACCAAGACTAGACATTCTCCCATAAGAAATCGCGGAAAGTAATCACACATAATACGTAGACCTTACTGTGCACTACAATATGCGGTATACACACATGGTTTGCATGGAAGATATTTCCTACTCATATTTGATCGATGCCATGAAGGCGCTTGAAATACAAGTTCACTCGTGAAACTCGTGTCTTTCGGCAATACAAAAAAAGGGGAAACAGAAGAACTATTAATGCGCGCAAAATGCATGATATGATGAATGATTTGGATGCAAATCCGAATAATGCCCTTATTCATATTATCTCCACTAAATCCGCAATATCGTCACCAATAATCAAGACTTGGAATCCTTTCTTGATGAGCCGCCCGAAGTAGACCATAAAAGGGTCCTGCTCCCTAAGCGGATTCAAATATCTGCTGGCGAGGAGGAATTGTTCTGTGGCTCCAAGAGGATGCGCTATCAAACCGATTTTCCTGGCGGTCAGTCCACTCAACGAGGTGTCGGCCAGCTTGTAAGACTCGCTTTTCGTCATAATCCACTCAATGATAGAGACGTTGCGATGTGCTAGAGGTATCGCAAATCTATGCACCCATGCATTTGGCTTCATGTCTGGATGTGGTGGGGCAATCGTGGCCGGGCTAGCAGAGAGTATGCGGTGTAGCAGTTTTGAGGGATGTTTGACATGCGCCAAGCCGATATGAACATCAGTTCTTTCACTTGATAGATGGTATGCAAGGAATTGTGTTAGGATATAAAAAGGCGCGTACGTGCTTCTTATATTTCGGGGTCTAGCCCGCAGTCGCGTAGTTGCCTTGACCAATACACGCTTTGCATTGGATGCGACACGCGGAATAAATGAGCCGCGCTAAGGTCTTGGCGGCGAGGTTAGCACACAATGGGCAAGCGTGTATTGGTCAAGGCAACTATGAGACTGCCTGCTAGGGTACAGCCTATTGGCCAGGATGTACCTCTCGCGCAGCCCTGCCAAGGCTTCCACCGCCTCTATGTGTTGGCGAGGCATGCTCGCGATCCAGTTCTGGAGCCACGACTGCTGCTCGCCACGACTGCTGCTCCCATCTACGACATAACTGGCGATGGAGTCGTGTGAACTGATCCTGGGAGCTGTCGCGCTCCTTGTGAGGGCTCTTGGCCATGTTTGTTCTCAATATTTGGTCCTGAGGAATGTAGGCAAGGCGTCGTGTGGGCCACACGGCGCCTTGCACGGTGTGGGCGCGCTCCCAAACCGTGAGCTCAACCGTGACAATAGCCCTTTGAGATCCGTATTCTGTTTGTGTCTCTTTCACCCGAATTCAAGGAAAGATCGACTCCAAGGATAAATGGATACGGAGTGCTCGTAAAGGGGCAGGCTGAGAAGAGGTGGGGGGAAATTCCCAATTGGCAAACTACTCCGTAACTAGAAACGAAGCCAATTGTGCGACAATCCAAACCCAGTAAAATGGAATTCACCCATTGCAGTAGAAAGCCCTTCATTTTGGTTATAGCTTATCCCTAATAGCGAAAGTCAAACAGGGGTTAACGCCTCTAGCGGCTCCCAGAATAGGAATGGTTCAGCTTTTATACCCTCCTAGCCTTAGCAGCCAGATCAAGGGTAGCGACCTTTTCCCCATCATGGATCTATCCTTGAGTTCACAACACTTCCTCCACTCTCCCACTATTTGGACGTTCGAACCATTGCCATCCATGCCTAAGAAATGGACGCGAACGGCGATCTTTCGGTTCCAACTTACGCCGATCAATACTATCGGGGGTTCCAAGCACTCTGCCTTAACGATAGAGAAGTGCTCTACAACCACTTTCTGGCGACTGCGAAACTGAGATTGGAAAGCAAACCATATTGGTGGCCAACCGCCGTTGATTGGGATTTTATTAATGACGGGATTTTGGCCACTGTGAAATCGAGGCTGGAAGAGGAACCTAAGTGGTGGCCCACTACTGTTGAATGGGGCTTCAAAGATGCCCCTGGTATGGAAGAATCCGGTCAGTCGTACCCCATGCACTCTTTTAGCACTAATGCTAATATATGTCCAGAGAAATCCACCGTCCTAGCATGCGTTATGAAAAACTACGACCACCAGGACCTTGCGAGAATACTCGACAAAATTAGCGGAGAGCTTTATACAACAAACTGTCTCACAATAGTCGACCGATTATTCGCAATTGGGAACCCTCAATCTAACAAATCCCAAGAGATCCTGAGTACGGTCCAGAACTGAGAAATCGTTACCAGCTTGCTGATGACTCCTTGCCAGGGCCCCAAAACCGACCAATCGACCCAAAGACTGCCCTGCGAGAGTCCCTGCCGATCAGAATATTCGCACTGCGGAGTCAGCAATCCACGAGTGATAGCACGTTTCGTACCGGTCGTCCGGGATATGTTGGCTTCCGGAAGAATACCGTAGCAAGAACTTACGCCACGCCCGTCGATGTTAGTAGCAAGGTTGCACTCGTAAACCCACTTTACGCGCGGGTGCTAGACGTTGAATACCTCTGCAGGGAGTTGCACACGACCCAACCTCAACTTGCAAATCTTAAGCGCGGTTTCTCCATCGACATAGCTTCATACTCTCGGCAAGGTGATCCGTTGTACGTTTTTCCTTGACCCAAGTGATAGTAAAGAAAACATGTGATACTAAAAATGGGCTAGGACAAGCAGGCGGTCACTCAAAGCAAACTATGCGAATTCCGAACTGATATTGGCAGATTCTCAAGGTAATAAGATATCTCTTGAGCCTGCCATTGGTATTTGCATTACCCGGGCTCCCGTGATCGGTGAGCTGTTTGTCGTCGAGCTCGAAGACCGTCGGAAAACTCAAGAAGTGTCATATTATATGTATGGTCAATCCCTAGGATGAGGATAAAACGCACAAACTAACCAGCAACATCAAAGGGCGTATTCAATCACCATGGCCCAATCTTCCGAACATAGGAGTTCCCTTATTTGCTTTTCGTCGGATTGGGACAAGGTCTCGAATACTATCATATCGATGGAAGTCTTCAAGAGAAGCGCCCAAATCGGAAAGTAAAGCATAGCTACAGTACAAGCTATTACTATTCTCCCAACTGAAACGATAGAACGAAATGCAGGATCGAATCACAACCTATGCATCAGCATAAATCTATCAGAACACCCATTCAATTTAACTCAATTGCATCGCTGTCCACCTCTCCGTCTAATTTGCCCTCAATACATATAATACTTAAAAAGGAAATAAAACCAGACATTGAAAAACGTAACTAATAGAAAGCCAAAAATCCATGTATCTGCAAAGTAATGAAGGGTATGCTTGGTACATCCCGAGAGTGATGCCACTTTGCCACTTGTTCTTCATGTTTTCCTCAAACCGCGGAACAATCAGAAGAAGGTACGGTCTGGGAGGTAGTCGAAGATGACTCCGAGATTGATGACGAAGACCTCGGTGTCGTCAAAGCGGAGGATGCCTTGGTGGAGGATATGGTGTCAGTCGCAATACATCGGCTGCCATGCTTGAGTCCGTTGTCCAATGTACATGCCGACTTGTCTTTTTGGTAATTGAAGAAGCTGACCAGGCCAGTATCTTCCACCTCAATCCATGCAACTGACGAATTGTTTTTCGTGCCACAAGCCTCCACCCCGTGCACAGGGTAGCGATGGGTGCGGTCTCCGACTTCGTTCACAGCTGCGAGATTGTTAGTACTTTTTTGCTGACTCTCATGCCAGAAATCCACTTACTTGAGCATTTTTCTCCCTCAAGTTTGCCAAAGAATGCTGAAGATCCCGTGCAGCCATGGTTGTCATAGGACCATATCGCGCATTGACCATCAATATCAATGATTTCAAGGGTGCCACCGAGAGATCCGCTTGCATAGGCACTAGCGAGGATCATAATGATGGATAAACGCATTTTCCTTGTCTTCTGACGAATTATAGGAGCTTAAAATTCGAAAATATCTTGTGTGCTGCGTCTCGTGTCCTGTATTTCTTAACCGATTGATTTGGCGTTGTGTGTAGTCGAGCAAAACGAGGAAGGATAACAGAGGCTTTTATAGAATTATCCGGAGATTTCTGAGAGGCTTCAGGTTGCCTGTAGGTCGCAACTATCGAATTAAAAATGTCAATCGTCTGACCAAAGTTGAGGTGCATCGGATATTATTACTTTAGTACGGTTGCTTATTGAGGCCGACTATGCAGTCAAGAATGCATCGAACCAGTTTAGGCAAGCCAAGGCAACGTGAGCTTTACCAATATTGCTCGGCATATTATGGCTAGAACATGCGGACAACCTTCCAGAACTGATGAGCTCCTGAATCCTGAGGTAATTCCTTCAACGCCTCACCAGCTGACACCACATAGGGCCTCTGAAGACCAGCGGGTTGTAAAGTCTTATTCTTGTGGTTGTGGTTGAAGAATTGAGGGTTGGTTATACATGGTGGACTCTTGCGGCGTATGAGGCTGTTATCGACGTGAAAGTGCCGCGTCTACGATAACGCGGGGCGCGAAATGCACAACCATAGATTTCGACCTTGGTCTTTGTTCATTCTGATAGAGCTATGCTATTCATAACCGAGGACGCATGTATTCATTTATGAGGCGTATCAGGCCGCGCGTGTGGTCGGCGGTCTTGTTCCGGAAGTAGGCCCAGGCTTGGTCCCCACAACACTATGTGTTGAACGATCCAATTCATGTTTCTGAGGCACTACAGCTCGCTTCGGGTGAGTTGCCTCGGACTTTGTGTTAGCCTTCTCGTCTCTTCAACCCAACAGTCCGCTGCATACTGTATGTTGTGGCCGGCAGCCGCAATTTGCAAAAGCCATGAAACAGGTTCTGATACAACAGAAATGCCCTTCAACCTTACTTATGTACTTCAAGTAGCATCACCTACATCAATATTATGAGATAACCAACCAGCAGTAAGCAAAATGATGGAAAGGACAGGTTTCATATCATATTTCCAAAAAAAAATATGGGACATTATGTCCAATCCTCACTATATCATCCCTGAGCCTCCAGCTTGGTCATGGGCTCAAAACGCTTCCTTCTTGCGATTCTGAACTTTGGCTCCTTTGAAGCGTCTGAATACTATGCCCCCTCAAACCACCACTATCACAGATGGAGAATTCAAGCGCCTTAAAAGTATCCAGATAAACGGGCTGGATAAGAATGTTATGGATTTTCTCGAAGCAACTCACAAGTCGGTCCAATCTGAGGGCATATGTAACCCAAGGGGCCCTTTCAAGAGGTCTCTCATTCATTACGCCGCTATGGGGGACTGTACTGAGCTTCTCTTACAACTTCTGGAGATTGGCGCGCCAATAGACGATCGCGATCAAAACCAACGTACACCTCTCTCCTGGGCTGCTGAGTACGGCTCTTACAATGCGACAAAAATTTTGGTGGAAAACGGAGCCCAAGTCAATGCTCTGGATGATATGTACAGGACACCATTTTCGTGGCTGAAACACGCTGGGCATCCTGATTGTAAACGCCTCCCAGTTACAAAAGTATATCTCAAAAAGAATGGGGCAACTATGAAAGGTGCCAAACGTGCCTGGATTTTGAAGAAGCTTGGACTTCTCTGAGTGTCTAATAGGGAATATTCCAGCATCTTTCCCAGCCTATTTTTCGTCCGTAGTCCCTATCTGACTGTCGCTACTTTGGCTATTGCATGCTATTTTTTCCGAAGGCTGTGATGTTTCATTCCTAAAGGAGTCTATGCATTCTTCTCCCTTTTGTTTAGCACAGAGCTACGTCCCCGGGACAAACCTTTATCAGCGGCTGCCACGCTTTATCACATGTTCCTGTACTAGTCAAAACATCTGCTAATATCGAAATAGAAAGTTAGATTCATCCGAGTTTGTTTGAACATTGGGTTGGTAAGAATGTCTACTATACGTTTGTTGTACAATTCTTGCCTGTATGCAGCTCTTTTAATCCATCTGTACTAACATTGATGCTCAGCTAATTGCCTGAAATGGATAGCCAGAATCGTTCAACCAACGGTCATTTTGATGATTAAAAGCTCTATACTTTCAACGGATGACAGTCTTACTACCTTAGACTGCACCAGCAAGACATATAATGATACTTATATCATTCGTTTGGAAATTAATAAGAAACGCTGATTATCGTTAAACTGATTTGTCACATTCCCCATATTTTAACACCGACAATATAATATGAACGCGTCCACTGATCTGTTTGAGATAGTCGCGCGTTATCTCGCGTGTCAGAACCGCAAAGTAGGATCTAATTGAGAGCTGCATGATATTATGTATTTTGCTTTCAAAGTTGTAATACTTGCTTATTTTGGCATTAGGCTACTGCTACGACGTAGTTTTGATGAACCCATGATGGGGAGGGGCGTAAGCTAAAGGCCACCACATTTCTCAGAAATCGTAACAAGACTGGCAGTGCTAAAAGTGATAATTGTAACGTTGACTGTCTTGCATACGCGCTTTCCACAGGATCTGTTGATATGACGTTTTCTCCATTCCATGGGCGCGGCTTATTATAAATCAGCGACATTGAATTTGTAATGCGAGTATCGTTCTTGCAGGATAGGCAGGGTGAATTCCAACAAACAAACACTGGAGAAGAATGATGAGACACCCTGCTAGATCACTGTCGTTCTGCCTGAGAATCTTCTTCGAATGCTATTGATGAGCCGCGTGACAGGCGTAGGCAGAAATGAGTCCTCCTCGCCTTCATCTGCCATATTCTGCCCCAGATCATCCGTAGGTGCGCTTTCCAGAATCACTGTGTCTGCCTCGCTGTTTTCGTCGTCCTCTGGGCGCTCGTCAATTCTCGCTTCAGCTGGACTCCACTCATCCTCGCTGATCGGTTCAGGCCTTTCTGCCTCTGTTTCGAACTCCTCCCACTCTTCGTTACTTGCCTTGTTACGTTCTACCCGGCTGATCAATTGCTTCCCTGTTTCAGATTCCTCCGAGTACGCATACATCACTAGGTCTTGGATGGTCGACTCATCGAAATATTCCCCATGCGCATGGCAGATCTTTTGTGCAACTGTGAAAAGTCGCTCTGTGCCAGCACCTGTAGCCGGAATGGAGAGTAGATCTCGAGCCAGTCGAGTGAGAACAGGCCATTCGTGTTGATGGTCTTTCCAGTAAGCGCATGGCGAGATATTGACAACATCTGCTGTGTGTCAGTAGTCAACAGAAAATATAGTGAGCAGTTGTTCAGACCTTCGCGGAGATATTGATCAACTTCATCTTGTCCACTCCTTGAACTACCCGCCAGACCAGCTAGTGGATGCAGAAGCCGGTCGAGCCCCAACAACTGTGGAGAGCAAGACAGTCCATTCACACAAGACAAGCTCGTGGGCATTTGCGGCCGATACTGTAGGTGAAAGATCCTCAGATATTCGATGTGGCGCTCGGGATGGCCCAAGCCTTGCCATGACGAGGCGCCATCGAATGCGGACACTTTATATTGGGGCGCAACAAAAGTTCCAGTGCCATACATGACCCCAAAGTCTTGAAATGTCTTTTCGTAGACTTCTCCAAGTTCCATCTTCATGACAAGCGACGCCTCAAGTAGTGTCCGCTTCCATGGGGCTGATTTTCTTCTCAATATTTCAGCTGACTGGTCGATATGCGTCATTAGTATCTTGAACACGAAACAGACTTTGTGGACTGTCGCCTCTTTCGAGGCCAGGAGGGCTGTAGTGAACTGGATGAATGGCATTGTCAGCTGCACGACGTAGTCAACCTTGCGCCAGTCCGTATTCGTCAATTTGTACCGTAAATTCCCCCTTTCCTGGCAGTACTGGTCGATAAATCTTCGCAATCTGCTGGCTCGCTTCAACATCAAAAACACCGAATTCCAGCGGGCGTTTGCATCGTCCAACGGCAAGAGTCGAATCCCTGGGGGCTGAAGACACGAGAATTCATCGCGCTTCCCGGGGGTCTCGTTGACAAACTTTGCAAACGATCGAATCTGCAAGACACAAGGGTCAGAGCTGTTTCTCGTCAGGAGGATGGAGGACATTCACCTTTTCCAAAACACACATTATTTCTTCGCCATCTGAAGGTTCAGTCCAACCATTGACGTGTGATATTGCTCGCACATTCTCAACCCTTTCCCTTTCTGGGGAGCTTGTGATGTTTTCGATATACCGCCGAAGACAGAGCTGGATGGCCTGCACTGTGCCAGGAACCCCAACAAAGCACTGCAAACGGCTGATACCACCAGAGGAAATTAACTTCTCTTGTAGTGGCAGCACCAGATTCTCGTCGACCCTGTAGTCAATTGTCACGCTGAATACCCGACCAAGCAGCCCTTTGTTCCTGATCAGTGCAAGTAATTGATCACCCGGGTCAGTCCCTGTCTCGGGCCTGCGTAGTAGCTCGAATCCAAGCAGCACTTCTCGGTAGCTCCACTCTTTGTCAAAGTAATACGCAGTAGTAGCCAGAAAGTCGTGCCCGAGCGGACTTTTCCAACAGCACAAAGCAATCGAAACTTTGGAGTCCCCGGCCAGATCCTGCAGTTGTGATTCTTGGTATGTATTTGCCACATCGTGCAAATGTTGGCGGAGTTGATTTGACGAGGGAAGCTCCAAAATTTGTGGTCCGGCATAGACCAGGTTCAACAATTCCCTGAATGTGGGTTCTTCCGTGAGCCCAAATGGAAGATTTGCGGACGTAATTGTCCGCAGAAGCTGTTCTTTGAGCTGCGCCTTGGTGAATCTGCTCCTCTCGCGGGGAAAGACCGCACGGCCCTCCTGGATTGGGCCTAGGGTGACAGCAGAAACGGACACCTTCTCCTTGCTTCTGCGACAAGAGTTAGATTTCAGGTGCTTACCCATTGCGCTTGTCCCATGAGATTTGTGATTTGGGTGATGTGGGTGATTAAGCGGCGTGAGGCAAGACCGACACACTACCTTGGGTCGACCAGACCTGAGCTCTGCCACCTGATCAAACTGCCTCCACACCTCCGAGCAACGCGACTCAGTCGACCATCTGAATTTGTATTGTCCATTTTTGGTCAGCTGTTGTCCATATTCGGTCTCCAGCCACCACGATAAGAATTCGTGCTCCTGGGCGGTCTCGTAGAGCACCCAATGTCGGCGGTCGGGTGCAAACCGCGTGAGGTTGGCCGAGGGGCTTCTCGGTCGAGCTTCCAGAGCAACGATCCTTGAGTGGCCAGCGAAAGACTGTAAGTCGTTTCTTAGGTGAGAATCAATTGACTGCATCCGGGGGAAGACATACCGAAGACCGCGATACTGGAACAGAT
>NW_019173397.1:5580-10684 GCF_001773325.1 Penicillium arizonense | reverse complement strand
TAGCTGCCCTCAGTATGACCATCATCTGATGTGCGAACTATTCTTGTACAAGATCAGCTCCATGACATCGGGAGCCTTAGATACGAGGGCGAACGTATCGGAGTAGGCATGTATAAGTCAAAACCCAAATCCAGGCCCCCTTGATACCTCTCAATTTGACTTCCTTCGCGCCCATCTCTCTTAGGTAAGCTTCAGTGGCCGCTAAGCTTGTTATTCTAGGGTTTGCGGCATGTAACAGCCATGTCAAGGGCGTACCACTCTCATAATCCAATGCATTGATGTTTGCTCCTTGCGCGAGTAGGATTTTTGCAACAGCCAATGACCCGTACTCAGCAGCCCAGGAGAGTGGTGTCCGCCCCCACTGGTCACGGGAATCCACATCTGGCTTACTCTGTAGGAGATATAGAAGGAGATTTGTGCAGTTCCCCATGGCAGCATAATGTAGGAGAGACCTCTTGTGGCAATCCCGTTTCTTGAAACGTCCTCGTGACTGAAGCGACGAATGAGCTTTTTCAACAAATGCCACCAATTCTGCATTGAGAGCAACCTCCCTGATGATTTTCAGACGGTCGAACTCGGTGCCAGTGTCTGAATAGCTACGGCTGGTTTTCATTTTCAATGAGGCAATTGGGCGTGGAGAGGTCAAGCTCGAGAGAACGTAAGGGAGACCTCAGACGGACTTGGTCAAGGATCAATGGAACGTTCGCAGATATTTATCAAAGTGGACTTGGATGAAGAGAAAGAAAATAGGAAAATATCAGGTCACTCCGAACGTAAGGACTGATCGGCTATTGGGTGGCTAGACAACTATCGTGGAAAGCAAAGACGAAGGGAGTCGAGGTAGTTATAGTCCTCTAGGCCTTTCTGGTCATTAATAAAATCTGTGAGGGAGCAGAAAAGGAGGGATACCGGTGCCTATCCTAACTGAGGCCTGTTGAAAGCCATGCATTCGTTTTTGCCAACATTTGTGTACTCGGTTGACGTCACCTAGGATGTGTGAGGTTTTCCAAGATGCGGAGCAAAGAAAACTTTCAAGTTCAATCTAATGCGCATCAAAACCAGGGCCGCATCTATTGCTGGGCAGGTGATCATATCCTGAATTTGCAACTTGACTAACCCGTTTGGTTCCTCCCAGGGTAAGAGATGAAAAATGTAGCGTTGAAAGCAACCAGTCTACCCTTTAGTGCATAGACAGAGAACTTGAGGACTGAATTGAGTACATAAACTCTTGCGCCACTTACGAGATCTTCCATGGCCTTTTTTTGCGGCACCCGACGTGTTCAAACTTAGGGCCACAAATGCTGTAATAATTTACTATCCTATTGATATTAATTAGCAGGAGAACATTTTCTTCCAAATCAAAAAGAGACCGTGTCAGTATTGTGTGCGTTGATGTTCACGGTCGTCAGCCATGAATAGGACCAGCAGGGAGTTTTGTCTCTGGGTCCGCATTTGCTCCAATTGGTGTCCAGACAGAGGCCGTCTTATTCCTACCTCCAGAAATAAGGGGGAAGCCAAATATACTAGGCGTAACGGGTCCGATATCAATTTGCTTGCGCTTGATAATTTCCATAGCTGAAGTCTAGGAAAAGTGAGCTTTTCCTTCTTTACAGTATGCGCATTTTCTGGCTCTGTCCGTATAAACAGCAAATAGATACCCATAGCGGTATCCAGAGACGAACATGCATATCTTTATCATCACTATCAAGAATCGGACACGCTCGTGTTGACGGCTCCATCGGTGCTAGGAACGCATTCCTTGACCCTGGGAGTTGTCTTACTCCCAGGGACCCCTGAAACGTTTCTGGGAGCCAAGAATCTGCTTCTAGAAGCCACGTAGTCCCCAGGAAACCCGACATAGCTTCTGGGGTCTAATAGCGTCACCTCGAGGAATCAAAGACACGTTACTATTGACAACTTGTTGATTCCTGGAGGCGTAGGTGTGGCTCCTGGGGCGATCATTTGGCCTTCTGGGGTGGTCCAATGACGCAAGTTTGTGAGCAGGGTTGGTGAAGGTGTTTTGTGCGAGCTTCCGCGACCTCGGAAGGCAGTATAGTGGCTCTAGGGCCCTAAAGTAAGCTCCCAGGAGCTCCACAGCTCCCAGATTGAGCCGATGTGTTCCCGGAGCCATTGTGAGGGTCCTACATATCCGTAGATAAGGACAGCATCTTCAGAAGAGTAGTCAATATTAGAGAAAGCTATAGTCGACTCTCAATACAAGACGTAGCGCGAGGAAGCAAAAGAAAGGTAGCTTCTTCGCGTTCAGGGAAATCCAGATGCACCAAGTGGGTCATGCAGATCATATCTCCATTGTACCTGTATGCTTCATGTATATCCCTGACAGAAGGCACGGGTGATCCTGGGAGCTACCTTTTACTCTGGAGATCGAAAACTTTCTGCAAAGCCGCCGGCCAAGAAGGGGTAGGAATCGAAGTCGAAGAACGTATATCGCGGAGGAACCTATGCAGATTGTCACCTAGGCAGCGGGCAATGCAAAGGGCGTTTGGCGCAGCTCAGGATCGGCTATGTCTTTCATTGAACAGGCAAGCTTTGTGTACACAGAGCACACTGCACATACTGGAAAGTATAAATAGACTGTGTCCGGAGCTATTGACCACTTCATTTTCTGCTTCCACTCTCTCATTATACAAGAACTCGTCTGAACAAGACCCAGCTCACCTTTTTGAAATCGGGAAATACCGTTTCTGTGAACAATGCCTTCTTTTTTCACTCAAGGCGTGATCCGGATGCGACTGGTTGTCTCTTTTCTTACAATCAACTGGCTGGGACTTGCCACTCTCAGCTCAGCTTCTGCACACCTCGCGGACGTCCTGCAAAACCGCGCAAAATCTGACCTCGTCAACGCCAACGATTTTATGCAGGACATCACATTCCAGAAGCTCATGAGCAACATTCTCGTTAGCATGGTTATCACGGCCCTCGTCTCAGCAGTGCTTTTCATTTTCGGTATACTTCTTTTGGTCCACCCAAGATGGCTGCGAGAGGATTGCATGGTTCGAATCTACTATGGCTGCATGACATTCCTCCTGAGCTTACCTGTTATCTCCTTAGGAGGTTATGCTGCCGGCCGCATTCACGGTTTTCAATCCTCATTTGAGTTTTTTGGCAGAGATGGTTCGTTTCCATACTATATCGTCATGTACTACGGAGCTGTTGGCCAGGCCACATTTGGATCTGTACTATTCATCTTGATTCTGATACATTTTGTTACATCTGGATAATCTGGCATTTCAATGGGACAAGACGACGGGACTGGAAATGACGCCGAGGCATACTGCTTAAAACAGTACTGTGTGGAGGAATAGAGCAGGGAGGATTTCGAACGAGGATAGATCAGAACTTGCCATGATGAATTTTTCCAAATATGAAGGAAGAATTGAAAACCCTTTATTGTCAAAGAAAAGTGGTGGATGGTGTCCTGTAAGGAAAGAAATCGGCTCTACGATAGAGTTGATTCATAGGTCATCAATCTTTTTGAACGATTTGAACATTCATTCTTCCTTGGAGCTACGACAATGTATTCTCATACGGTTCGCGAGATGCTATGCTACGTATAGAAATCCTCACAGAACCGACACACGAATTTCATCGCAATGACGTCGTAGCACGATATTTGGAGTAGTTCTAAGGAAGCTCTGAAACCGTCTAGACTATAGTTTGCTCGAGGACTAAACCTGGTTGGAAGGGTGGGCTGGAAGCAGAGTGGTCTCTTGTAAGACGGCCGAGGGATAAGAATTATTTCCAATTCTCCTGGGAAGCAGATTGTTTCCAATCAGCATAATAATGGCAAGACCTTTCCGTTCAAGGCATGAAAAGGTAATTTGAGAAAGACCGTGGAAAATTGGGCGGGAGCGTCGATCAAGGGCCGACCCATATTGTCGCGACAAATGAGTTTCGATGAACCGTGGGAACGCTCGGTCGGTGAGAGAATACGGTTGTCATGAGTGATTGCGAATTAAGCTTGAATTTAATCGAAAGCTTATCTACAAGTTTACAGTCTAGAAGAAAATGGGCCACCCTAATCACAATCTTGACCTGTTAAAATATAGGGGTTTTGAAGACTACAGCTGTGTTGGGAAATTCCCTATCGCCAGAATCATGGTCAAGATGCGCTGGGTGCTTGGAATAAACTCTGTGGGCCGGCCTTGATGTCCGGGAGCCAATCGGTCTCTCGGCTTTAGTGCAAAAACTGGAGACATTTACGTAAGCCCATGTGGTCTGCGCAGATGGAGAGGTCACGCTCAAAAGAGTATAATCATCAGGGGAAGGTGCAGGACAGAAGACATAGCTTCTAGAACGTTCTACAGACCAGATAGACAAGGAGCAGCTTGTCACTTGACAGGAGAACTTACTCTCTTGTGACAGCAACCAGGAAAACATAACCGCGGATCAGGTTTTTAGCCTACCATTCTGACGCCAAAGTCTGCGTGATATTCCAAATACCTCACCTGCCTGGACCGTACCTCGACCGTACCTTCTACGCAACAAAGTCCTTTTCCATCGGACACTGACGGCCGTCAAGTTTGGGCTTGTGGATCGTGTCTGGACCTTTGCAAATCCTTCATTTCTTCTCCGGGCCATAAATAGAACCTCCTTGATCTACTGTGCCGTGGGTCGTCGCTGGGATCTGTATCGCAGAACCGTACCTGCGTCTGTCTAAATTCACGCGTGGTGTTTGATTGGTCCGACTCGTGCTTCTTGTGTCCAAGGCCTCATCAGAATGTGATAGTAGCGTTGCAATCTCGCGAGGGGGTGGCGATCACGAGAACCTAGCTCGTGGGCCTGGTTGCACATTTTACATGGTTGTCCTAGGCTCGGTTTCCTATGGAGGCTTTCCAATAAGCTCTGGAGTTTTGGTTATGCCCTCCTGAAGAAGGACAATCCTTATCCTGAGCTTGAGAGTATGTCAATATCTGTGCGGCCAGGGAGTAGAGATTCTAGTAAAAGCAACATTAGCTGGCTGCGAGTAGACAGGGAGGAAACAACATTCCGCGGCGCGGGGCCAAGGATGAACAGGATTGATTCGAGCGAGACCAAAGGATCCTCCAGCCAACCGCAGGCACAGTCCAGCGTTTCTGTCAGC
>NW_019173397.1:0-5472 GCF_001773325.1 Penicillium arizonense | reverse complement strand
CAACAGTTGATGAAAGTGGTTCACCATACTCAACGCAAGATTTGAGAGAAATGATCCCAGGTCGAAACTTGAGTCTATAGGCCACAAATTCTTCAAACACCATTTCAACGTTGTTCAACGTGCTTCAACGCCAATCAAAGGACAGTGATTCTCGCTACCCTCGGCGCAATGGTTCCTTGGTAGAGACTTGACCGAAAAATTATAAAAGGGGCCGGATTCCCAGCCCAAAATTCGCAGGACTTCCATCCTCACACTTTGGTCCTCAGACTTTGATGCATCATAGTGTCCCTCTCTTGCCTGCGGGCTTGAGAGCTTCCGTGACCACGGCTGTCGCTGCCACGAGCCCAGCGATGTAAGACTGTGCTCCCTCGCTGCCATGAGCCCCGCGAGCGTAAAAAGGTGCTTCGCAGGATAGGTCTGCGTCAACAACAATCCTCGCAGGGGAGCACTGCGTGAACAAGGAACTCCGCAGGGGAGCACTGCGAAAACAAGGAACTCCGCAGGGGAGCGCTGCGAAAACAAGTAACTCCGCAGGGGAGCACTGCGAGAACAAGGAACTCCGCAGGGGAGCGCTGCGAAAACAGGGACCTCCGCAGGGGAGCGCTGCGAAAACAAGGACCTCCGCAGGGGAGCGCTGCGCAACCAAGGACCTCCGCAGGGAAGAGCTGCGCAACCAAGGATCTTCGCAGGGAAGAGCTGCGCAACCAAGGACCTCCGCAGGGAAGAGCTGCGCAACCAAGGATCTTCGCAGGGGAGCGCTGCGCAACCAAGGACCTCCGCAGGGGAGCGCTGCGCAACCAAGGACCTCCGCAGGGAAGAGCTGCGCAACCAAGGATCTTCGCAGGGGAGCGCTGCGCAACCAAGGACCTCCGCAGGGAAGAGCTGCGCAACCAAGGACCTCCGCAGGGGAGCGCTGCGAAAACAAGGACCTCCGCAGGGAAGAGCTGCGCAACCAAGGACTTCAGAGCTTCCGTGACCACGGCTGTCGCTGCCACGAGCCCAGCGACGTAAGATTTGCGCTCCCTCACAGCCAATGAGCCCTGTGTATGTAAAAAGGTGCTTCGCAGGATAGGTCTGCGTGAACAACAATCCTCGCAGGATGGGCTCTGCGTCAACAAGTATGCCTCGCAGGATAGGCTCTGCGTCAACAAGTGTGCTTCGCAGGATGGGCTCTGCGTCAACAAGTGTGCCTCGCAGGATGGGCTCTGCGAAACCAAGAACTCCAGACCTTCCGTGACCACGGCTGTCGCTGCCACGAGCCCAGCGATGTAAGATTTGCGCTCCCTCACAGCCAATGAGCCCTGTGACTGTAAAAATGTGCTCCCTCACAGCCAATGAGCCCTGTGACTGTAAAATTGTGCTCAGTCATGCAAAACTTGGCTCGCCAATGACTTGCTATGGCTCCCTAGCAATGTGCAGGCACCTCTCCGTGGTGCTGGGGACCAGTAGTCGAGTATTACAAGAGTATTCGATGAAGCAAAGACCTGTGCATTGTCTTCATCGTTCGTTTCGTATTCCGAAGAAGCATCATTGGATAGATAGAATGAATATAGATTATCCCAAATTCAAACACCAAGTCGTAAGATTCAAACTGGGCTTCCCTCGTTAGCGACCCGTATTTCCACTCTTTCTGGCTTTTCCGCGGTCCGATAATCCCTTCGCTGCAATGGAAATGGCATCTTTCATCCAGGTGTAGAGTAAACAGAGATGTTGTGCGGGGATGCTTGTTTTGATGGAATGTATGTTGTGATGAGAGTTGAGACTTGAGAGACGAGAGTTGAGAGTTGAGAGACGAGAGTTGAGAGTTGGTGAGAGTTGGTGAGAGTTGGTGAGAGTTGGTGAGAGTTGGTGAGAGTTGAGAGTTGATGTGTTGATGTGTTGATGTGTTGATGTGTTGATGTGTTGATGTGTTGATGTGTTGATGTGTTGATGTGTTGATGTGTTGATGTGTTGATGTGTTGATGTGTTGATGTTGATGTGTTGATGTGTTGATGTGTTGATGTGTTGATGTGTTGATGTGTTGATGTTTTGATGGGTGTTGATGTCGATGTGGTCAAATGTGTAGCGAAGCATCACAGTTGTAGCGAATAGTCGGGCGGTGAAGGAGGGGTGGTCAACGTTTTATGGAGGCAGCGCGGTTCTTGCCATGTCACCCACATTATAGAAACTTCACTTGCATTTTTTTGCATGGAGGCAGCGCGGTTCTTGCCATGTCACCCACATTATAGAAACTTCACTTGCATTTTTTTGCTTCCGCAAGGCAGTTTCCATCCCTGTTGGTCACGCTTGACGTACAGCCTCCAACTCAGTTGAGATGATTTAATCTACAAGTTGCTCAACTATGATCACGCAATATACTGTACGCTCAACAGAACTACGGAGGGTAGAGCCATGTGATGAGGTCTCGCTCGAAAACACGAATCGCGGGCAAACATTATGGTACGATAGGCTCTATTCCTTGTGTAGTCAGAGCTGTTTCTCCACATGAATATTGCGTGTCGCTCGAACGTACCTTATGATAAAATGCCTACATTCTAGAGTGAGAGTTGCTTTCGCTCGAGGTCAACATGTCATTGGGAGCTTTCGCTCGGGAATATATGATCCGCTCCTTCTACATGTAAGAGCCGTCGCATCTTTGTGAATAATATCCCGTCAGTAACTTACCATTCATAGTCCAACCAATCTCTCGAAGAAGTCCAGTCCGGCGATTAAAGCGACGGGCATTACTATTTGTGGACGTATTCCTGAGTCATGCGACACAGCATGCTCTGCTGCTGATATAGTTTAAGTGCGATCGGAGTCCAACTAGCCATCTAGAACCAGAACTGGTAAAGACACTCTCCACGATCGCCGCTCAGGACCAGGTGGTATTCGCACAAGGGTGCTCTAATCCACATCCGGCCCTAGGGCGTCTGCTGAAATTCGTCCTCAAGCAAATATGGCATAAGGGTTTATTACGGGTAGAAAATAAAGTATTGGCTGTACGGGATAGTCAGAGGTCGTACAACCCGATGGCTCTTATGGTGTTGTTACAGATATCAAACCCACCGTCACGATGAATTGCTTAAACAGTAATATGCCGGATATCGTCCTGGGCGCGGTGACAAATACATCATCGATGCTCAAAGGACAATGCGCTCGGGAGGTAGAGCAGTCTGTGATTTGCTGACAAGACCTGCTTGCGCCGCCAATTGCGAGATGTTAGAAGACGGTCTCAATGGACAAAGGATATTGGATAGCTTGACTGACCTCCAGCTGCTGTGACATTCAAGGTGTATGGGCTTTGTACATAGACTCGGGCTTGGACCGAAAAACGCAGGCTTAGGAATCAAATCAGCCAACCTTCGGTCCGACAGGGACGAGACAGACACATCTGATAGCATGCAGCTCCGTGTATGTCCGAACGACTTGTTCCCGCTCGCTCGCATATGTCGACAAGCTCAGCAACGCGGAGAGTAAGAGGGATCAGGGGGACTCTATCAGACGAGGTTCTTGGGTCATGAGTTCTCTCTTTCGTTTGGCCATCTTCGGTCTTGTCCATCGATTCGAAGCTGACATGGCTATTGTTAGTTGATTCGGCTAGAGATGACGGGCCTTTCGCCTCACATTCTCTTTGCAAGCAAACTCGACGAACAACCTCGCCGTGTACGAAAATACGGCTCTAGCAAGACGAAACATCGGCTCCTCCCGGTGGCTTCAGATTTTCAGGCTCGAGAGACGCTAGACGCCATCCAAGGACAACGATGGTCACTTACTGGATGCCGGGGATCCAAGCCGCAAGTAGGCTATCCCATGTAGGTGTTCAAATGCCGAGAGACAGACACTGCTATGAGCTCTGTTGGGTCTTGCATCAGGTAGGCATACCAACGCGTGATCTGATGAACCAAATCGACTGGGAGAAGGTCGAGGTAGAGACTCGTCGATGCCACCGGTAGTCATGAGGAAGAAACAGAGCATGCGATGGTGTTGGTGCAGGGGGAGGTTGAGCAGACAAGACATTTGCTCGCTTCGCATTCGTGTGTGAGAATCTGAGGGTGTCTCCTGTTGTGAGATCCGAGTCAGCAAGTGTTGATCCAGTTGGACGAGGTGTCGTGCTTTACGTTGTTCATGAAGAATTCCCCGAGTGTACGGTTGAAGCAGATGATAAACAAGAATCGTGATCATACCAGCTTACCAACTAGATTACTGCCAATTCTCTTCTGCAATGCAGTCACCAATATGCCATGTTGTATCCAGGTTCGTCGCACTCTCCGGCTGTCGCTTCGAGAAGCCGCGCTGGATGAACCCACAAAGTTCACAAGACGCCTAAGGCGCATGACGAACCCACGCGTGACAAGAAATTGTACAGTTGTATAGGGAGACCGCTTCGTGCAGAGAGCGAGAGGTTGAGGCTCTGCCGTTCAGTGTGTGAAGGCGGTGAGGGGAAGACGCGATGGCGCGTCCGCCCCTTGGTCTTGTCTAACTCAGCGGTAATAGGTAACTTGCCACAAGAGTTTTCGGGCAATGGGCAGCTCCTACAACGGCATAGAGATGTCAGTAGTGTTCGTGTCTGGGGCACAGACTTGGCACAAATCATCGGACCCGGCGCAGCAAGAGCCACGATATTCCACTCACCTTACCATAAAGAACAAAGGTCTCGAGCTTATGCGTCCTGTTCTTGGCCCGCGGCCTTGGCTTGTAGTATTTCACATAGGACGTGCTGCATGGTTTGAAGTGACAGGGCCAGAAAGGTGTGTAAGCCATGACCCTGCGCGGAGCACTGACGGAGTGCTGGTTCGGACTCACTCTGGTGCGCTGTCAACGGTTTCCTGTCCATCGTTAGCTTGTCGATCGGCGGGGCAATGCATGACACATGTTCTGAAAGAAGACACGGAAAGGGCTCCGCGGCTTTGCGCGTGCATTGGACGGACTGCCCCGACCTGGATGTTTTGCATCATCTTTGAAGTCAATTGAATTTTAGACAGTACTGTATCGTGCTGAGACTTACATAACTTTTAACCCGCTGTTTTGCCTCAGGGATATTCAGGGACGGGACAGTAGTCAGTTGCTATGGTAGACAGATGTTCGCATAGATACTTTGACCAGCTAACCCCAATCTGCTTCTTGATCGGCTGGCATGGGTGACATAGTGGACCTGGTGGGAATCACTCTCTCGTAAGCACTTTCTAGCTTGTCGGCCCAGGATGTATCGATAGATGTCAGTATAGTGGAAATTCCAGTAGGTCAAAGGGAAGAACTTATCAGGTGCCTCAAAACGCAAGGCCTGCTGGACTTTGGGTAGCCAAGTGATAGAATTGTAGAACAAATTGCTGGAGGGAGAAGACGTATTTATAGATTTCTTGGCTCCTGTCGCGTACGTGCTCTGCTAGGTAGCAAACGCTGGACACGATGCCTATCCTAAGTGAGGTCTGTTGCAACCTATGCCTTCGTTCTACCGCAACTATTTGCAGCGAAATTCTGGTGTCATCTTAG
>NW_019173396.1:0-10690 GCF_001773325.1 Penicillium arizonense | reverse complement strand
TAACGTGATTCACTAGTGAGTTGGCCACACCCCCGAGTTGGCCACCCCACCCAACCTATCAATTTTAAATGCATTTATCTCAACCAAAACGCCATTAAATTCAATAAGCTGAAAACGAGTTCTATTAGGACATGTAGTCAATTTATGACCCTGAATTCCACCTATACTGCACTTCGGTAAGGCTCTCTTACGTGGCTGTGAAGGTGTCGGAGCCGATTCTGCCTCACGGGGTATTTGTGCTAAAACTGCTTGCTCTGGCTGCGCTGCTAAGGTAGAGGCCTCTAAAACTGTAAGGCCTTCTTCGGAAGCTATTTGCTTTTTAGACCGAGTCCTTTTTCGCTTCTTCGTCTCGTTTGCGGCGCGCAATTCGCTTACTTCTTTCTCGAGTAAAGCTGTTGAATACATCGTAGTTTGACAAGCCTTTAAAACCTGATTTATCGCGGAGTTAAGCGGGCTAGGTGGGCTTTGTGAGCGCGTTTTTAGCAAAGCTTTAATTGAGGAAGCTTGCTTTTGTAATTGGACGTAGTTCGAAGGCGTTTTTGGATCCCACTCACTCCCCTAGCTCGAGGGGGGTGTCGGGGTTTAAAGGCGAATATCGAGCTTTGAGATCACTTAATCGGGGCTATAAGGCATTAAACCGGCGGCGGCGAAGCTAGTCTTAATAGTCTCCGATTTAAATGCCTCAATTCGCGTGGACGGGTAGGCTTCGAGGAAGTCTAGCTTATCAATATGATTGATTCTAGCACGCGTTTTCGATTCGATAAGCCGAGCGTAAGCACGTTTTAACACCGCAAAATAGCCGCTATCGAGAGGCTATAAAAGGTGAGACGAGTGCGGAGGCATACAAATTGGAATAATATCGTTCTTTTCGCAAATTTCGTCGAATTTCGGGGTTAAATGACTTCTGTGGCCGTCGAGTATCAAAAGTCTATACTTCCCCTTCGTACGTAAAGAAGTAGACGGAATAAAGAGCTTTTCGAGCCACCGAACGCTAATTTCATCAGATGTCTACCCGTTCGGACTAACCTCGAGTCTCTAATTATTCGGAAGGCCGTCGAACCAAGATTCGATAAAGACTTTGCCCTTAAAAATCACGCACGGAGGAAGCGCCCACCCTGAAGCATTTATATACTTAATTGTAGTCACCTACGCGCGATTTCCGGGCTGTAAAAGCGGTCGCCGACCGTAGTATTCCCTCCTCGTAATAACCTTCGCGGTCGCGATTAAGCCTATTGCGAATCCAGTCTCGTCAAAGTTATAGATATCATCGGGATCGATACCGTAAGAAAGGATCGTTTTTTGGACGAGAGAAAACCATTCGTGGATAATTTTAGGGTCTTCGCACTTTACACGCTCGTAATTGTATCCTTTTGAGAATCGGGAGGAAAGGTTTGGATGCCTTTTTACGAAGTTTGTAACCCAATTCTCACCGACCGAAATAACTGGGGTAGATCCACGCGCCGCGAGCAATAAATCTGCCATTTCTCGTACAGAAGAGGGCCGAGGGGGTGCTCCGCGAGAATCCATAGAGAGAATCCATTTTTAAAGAGATTCCTCCTCAATTTCTATCAATTTCTGGCAATTTGGGCGAGTTTCGGAGCGATTTGTGAGGTCATTAAGCCGGTTCCGTAAAGAGGAGAAGGGTACTTCAAAATAACGTGATGCTTCGCGTATAGAGCTAATTTCTTGCTTCTTAATAGCCTGGATAGCTAATAAGATCCTACCCTCCTACTCTACTAAATTTCGAGAGGATTGAGTACGAATTGGTGGCATGGTGGGTGGTTAAAGAAGGAAGGTCTAATTAATGACGCGTTTTTCGCGTCGCTGATCCACTCGGTTGTGTGATCCACTCGCATGTGAAATACGTTAATATATTGTATTATATAAGCGACGGTGAGGTAAGGTAATAGTCACGATAGTTGTCGACGGTGAGGTGTAAGAAGGTTATAATAATAAGGTAAGGGTCTTTGATAGTATCACTTGATAGTCAAGAAAAATAAAAGTAGATGATGATTATTATTTTTTAGGACCCTTCCTCGAGGTCCTATATATAGCTAACTAGCTTATCTAATAGAACAACGTGGAATCGTGAGGTTCTATAAGGTATTTCAAATCATAGGTCATAGGATCACTAGTGTAATGATCATAGATCATAAGATCACTAGGATCATTAAAGGCTATAAGGTTTAAACCATTAATAAACCTTCTAATAATAAGCATAGCTAATAACCTTTTATATTATAGGCTTTTCGGATCTAAGCCTTAGATAAGATATAGCTTAGATATACGCTTATACTAACACCGTGATAGGAACTATATATACCCTATAAGTAGATATTAACCTTTAATTAATAGCTAAGATAATAACGCCGGTGAGTGGTATACGATAGAGTCTATATTGCTAAGTAAATTAGTGACTAACGATATTAGTTTTAGCTCCGCTATTAAGATCCGTATATATTTTGATATCGCCCCGTATAGTAATTAGGATATATAGGCGACTTATAGTCCTAATTTTATCATAAGGGGTTAGTGTTCCGGCTTCTACACTAACCCTCTTACTTTTCCTAAGTACGCGGGTACTAACTAGACCCTAGTTAAATTTTAGAGGCACTTATCCTTCTAGTAGTCTATTAACCTATAAGTAAAGTAGCTATTTAGTTTTTATAGGGTTATATTATCGTCGCTAGCGATTATATAGCTTCGCGCCGAATTCACGCTAGTTTAAATATAGTTTAGTATTTAGGTTTCGATTACCACCTTATCCTTAGAAGCTTCTATAATTCTATCCTTAGCCCTAACTAGAGTTAGAGGATAGCCTATTAAAGCTAGTCCGTTTTCAATATCCCTATTAGTCTAGGAAGTGATATCTTTTATTTACCGAGCGGGGTAGGTAGTTCTTTATTCCCGACTCCGCTTAGATAAGGTTCTAATAGTGTATCGCTATCGAAACTATCTTATCTCGATTTTTAGGTAAATATAATATAGTATTCTAAATACGCGATCGGAGATAAAGCTATAATTTAGTAAAGAAATTAAGCGCCTATTAATCCTCCGATAGTGCTTTAAAATATCTTTTAAGCGAGATAAGATAAAAGTTAAAGTCACTTAGACTTTAATTTAGGCCTTAACGGGCCTCTTATAAAGAGGTAGCAATATTAGCTTATAATATAGCCGAATTATATAGTAATATAAGGGTCTATTTCTCGAATAGTTCCTATATTATTTTATAGACGGTTCGCTAGGGTTCCGCTTTCTCTTTAATATAGTATCGCTACCTTTCACGGTAGTTAGAGCTTATATAGTTAGTAGCACTAAGGATCTTTCTTTCGTCCGACCTATACTTACGAGGTGTACCTATAAATATATCTTAAAGGTCGCTAAGCTAGTTTTAACGTTACTATATATTATAGTGTACTTTAAAGATCGGAACCTTAATTTTGATTTCTCTAGGGCCCCGTCCTCGTTCGGATAACGTAGAGGAGAAGCGTCGATAGTGATCTAAAGTCGATTTCTTAGTTATTTAGCCGATCGCTTCCTTAAGTTCCTTCTTCTAGGTAAGTAACGTATAAAGGTTTTTAAGGCGTTCGATCTTAGCGAGGTGCTCGCTAAGCTAGGGAGTCTAGTCCTAAGAACGGTCCTCTAGACTACTACTTCCGTCGTAGATAGTAGCGGGAGGGATTATAGACTTAGTGTCGGTTCGGTATAGGTTCGCTAGCGATCCGCGAGCGACCAATAATCGGGTTATTATGGTTACTTTAGGAGGTATCTTCAATCTTAGGTAGTTAAAGAAGAAGAATCAGAATTATAAGGAAAAGGGGTCTAGTGTTTATAGGATAGAGCCTATTAACTAGATAAGATGAAGATATCTAGGAAGCAAGTAGTATATTAGAGGAATATAGAGACTGATTCTTAGAGAACCTCTAGGTTCTCCTATACTAGACTATTTAACATAGAGGGTTAGAGTTACGGTGAGCTAACGCTGACGTGTTACTGGCGATCCTTAAGGGGTACGAGAGATCCGTGCAAGAGACCTATACATGATTCCTAAGGACTCCGTTATACACTTATCCCTCCTAACCCGTTAAATACTACTTTATACACTTCTTTAATTTCCTACTAGTAGATCCTAAATTAAAATAGACGAAATAAGCGAGTATTGTCCGTATATATTTCTTTAATGCGTGTTTTGTGCTAAAGTTAGTGACTATATATTCGATCTTGACCTTCACGCTATCTAGCAGAAGTCTTCCAGTATATCGGTAACGCCCTTATGTCTTACTATAGATCTAGATCCGCGATATATTATCTAGGATGAAACCGAGCCTATAGAATATAGGACCGCGGGTATCCCTTAAATAAATATTTTTTAACCTTAATAACGACAATCTCTCCGGCTTTAAGTGGATAGGTCTAGATTCTCCGTTTATTTCTACTTAAACTAGCGATAATTTCTATATATTAGCGTTCGCTTTTTCTTTCCCGAAGAGGTGCAATAGATAGAGCGTCGACTAGCTTGGTTTAGTTCGATATCTAGCGAGACTATAGGAGAGTATATATTCTTTTTTCCCTAGGTTGAAACGGCCCTAGGGAATCTATATCGGGTACGTAGGTAGGTAGTTACTAGACATAGTCGCCTAATATAGGATTGGTAAAATAGCTATTAGCTTCCGCATAACCCTATAGCCTAGTATAGAGCCTCTACCGTATTCCACGACGGCTATTTATACCCTTCTTCCTATAAATACGTGCTAAATATAGAATTCTTCTATACAGTAATTCCCTTTTAATTGCGGCTCTATCGTATTATCTCTAAGTTGTTAAAGTAAGATATAGGATAGATATAAATAGTTAATGCTTCACTCTTCTCTTACGTTATCTAAAAACCCTAGTAGATTGAGTCTATAAGGGTGATCCTAGTCATCGAGGATCCTAGTCAATCGACCCCGAGATAATTCTAGTGCCTACTTAAAGAAGCGCAGCCGAGACAGCTACTTATCGTGGCGAAGCTAAAGTCCGTCCCTCTCTTTAGTTAGGTGTCTACTAGCCTCCTTTAAGATCTGATTGCTCTGCTCTAGCTTCTAGCTATCGATATGTTTAGACACGCACGACTCCTATAGGCGTCGATAGAGTCCGATAATTCGACCTACTAGAAAGGCGAACTTAGGATAGTCGCGTTCGAGGTCTACTAGCACCCTTAGAATAGGTTAAAATAGCTCGGTCGCCAAGGTATGTCTTATTTCTGCTTCCTATTGCGAGGGAGAGAGCTATAACGGTCAGCAAGAGCATTGGAAGCTAAGCCGATTTACTTACCTATGGAGGGACATGATCAGAAGCTTCCTACGAATTGTCTTTTTCATAAACGATTGGCAACGGACTAGGCTATTGTTCTCCTTCTTTTTCCTAGTCTAGCGTGCTGTTAGGGGCATCCATCTTGATCGTAGGGGAAAGTCGAGTATCTGAGCAATAGCATGTCCATCAATTTATGGAGGCTTTTATAGACTAGCAGACATAGGTGGCTAGGTAGTCAGTCTCATTTTCACCATAAAAAGTCAATCAGCGTAGTCAGCCTTTCAATCTCAGAACTCTGTTAGCAGTCCGTTCAATGATGGTGCTGGTGCTGGTGATCAATCTCGTGGTGTTGATAGTTGGTGAACGACCATGGCCCATGATCCTAGCGAGCCCTCTGGCTGCCAACTGGCGTCCCCACTAGTCCCAGGCCTGGAGATGTGCGTCCGTGGTTAGGGAGTTGTTGAATATCACGGCGGCTAAGCCTGTGGAGCGGATTAGGATCGGAGATATAAAGACGGGCTACCCCTCTTCTATAAACAAGTCAATCAATCACTTATCTCAACATACCGACAGCCGTGGACGCAGGTCTATATTGGATATATGTCTATAGCCCCTAGTCTAGATAGGCTTTAGAGCTGTCAATTGGCGACCACCCTGGCTTAGTGACCATAAGGGTCCTGGTCTTCTGACTACGGTCTATATAGGTCACAGGTATTTTGACCTAGATCTCAAGTGCATTATTTATCGCCTTCTGCCGGCGTCTTGTCAGCCGATCATGATCACTATCGGCTTTGAGTGCTCGTGTGATCGAATCCGCCGCCTTTTCACTCACAACCAGATCGTCCCGAATGTCATAAATATCGTGTTAGTCCATCCTCGATCGCCGCATCAAAGGCCACTGCGGGGACCCACC
Source organism: Penicillium arizonense (assembly GCF_001773325.1). Classification (NCBI taxonomy): domain Eukaryota; kingdom Fungi; phylum Ascomycota; class Eurotiomycetes; order Eurotiales; family Aspergillaceae; genus Penicillium; species Penicillium arizonense. Next base: position 4,485 of record NW_019173396.1, on the reverse strand, counting down.
CTTCAGCTGATAAGCCAATTACACCAGCCCTCACTAGGACAGCGTGGGTATCTGGCAGAGAACCGTCGTGCGCATTCCCTAGTCGCCTCTAGACTATCACAGTACGTCCCATAGAAGAGCCCCAGCGACATAGAAGGGAAAACGTCATATGAGCTAGCTCTTGGAACTACTCTACATAGCTCTATCATAGTGACAAAAGCAGCCTCTCATCCTAGTACCACTCCTATTAGATTTCTTTCGGGGTGCCATACGTCTTATCTATAGTACGCTCTTATTTCAAGCCACATAGGTCTACGCATGTCCTAAGAGGGGTGTCTCGTAGGCGTGAGGATCCTTTTAAGCAGATACGGGTATTATGTAGCCTGAAACAAGAGGCCATTACAGATGTGAGCGATGCCGCCCCGGGAGAAAGATCTTAGAAGACTTGATAAAATGAGAAGCATATCTTGTGTCTATCTTTGAACTATGCAGTGCTTCTTATAAGCTCGGTCGTAGGAAGACGTAGATGGTAAAATTTTTTTGGGTAGATTTTCTTAGGAAGTTAGGGTATTTGGAAATCGGAGGATAAAACCTTTCTTCTGAGAGCGTAATCCTCCTAAGAGAATCCTCTTAAGAGGAAATTAGTCCTATGAGTCCCGACCGGAGAGTAAATGCCAGACAAGAAAGACTACGTCATAGGAAACCCCTCTTCGTTCTATATACGTCCTATAACACTCAGCCCAGGTCTAGCTTAGTCTTAAGATAGATAGATCTATTAGGAAATGCACGGGGGCAAGGCCCAGATAGAGAGGTGTTGCCGTTTAGCCAATCTCATTCAACCCATCCTACTCTTCCACAGGGAGGACGCACGCTATTTAAAGCGTCACCTTCTCACACCCATAGGATGAGAGAGGTGTAGAAGTGTGCTATTCAATACTATGTCACACAATGTGCTACAACATTTGACATATATGAAGCATGTTCCAGAGAATTGGAAACCACGCCTCTCCGATCGGCATTCTACATGATGTACCCAACGGGACTCACTGGTGAGCTTATTCATCCATCCAAACTTTCTTTACGCCGTGTTCATAAGTTCACCCTAGCTTCCTGTTATTTCACAGACTACAGTCTTTAGCATGAAAAATAACATTTTGTTCGGGCTCAAGATATATTGTAGTTAGTTACGTCGCACTCCACTCCTACAGTAGCCTAAGGCCTAAGGCCGCCGGCGCCCCACCCTACTATCGAGATTGCTGCAACCGCATACGTAAGTGCATGATTGTCTAGGAAGTTACCATTGCTGGCGAAGCCCGCATATAAGGATGCAATGAATGCGTAATGGTCTTCTAAATGCAGCACACGTCCATTCCAAACTGTCTTTTTGGGTAAACGACATTATAAAAACCCACATTATGATGTTTTTGTGTAACTCCATGATATATACCACGCTGCTATTAGTTACAAGTCGCGTTCAATGCACCGAAATTCCCAACATTGCGCCCAAACTTGAAACCTAGGAAGTGTCAGGGTCCGAGCTTAATGAACAGAACACAAATAACATTCGAAGGGCAATATACGGTAGTATGTATAAATACCAGCCGTTGTTCAGGGTCTCATCCTGGCTGTCTACATTCACACTATTCTTCTTTATTTTTCTTCTTAATCACAATACATCTCAGTATGGCAATTTCTAACACAAAGACTATTCTGGTTGATCTCGGAGGCACATTTGTGCATCCACAAGACGAGCTCAAATTCGCTACAAAAGACTCTACCATCTCGCTGAGAAGACTCATGTTGACCTCCATCTAGATGGATTATGAGTGTGGCAAGCTTAATAAAAAGCAATGCTTTACACAGCTAGCTAGCGAGTACCACGTTGAAGTGGCCGAGTTGGAGACAACAATTGCAAATCTTCGTCAGACTATCACGTATGACAAGGAAATGACTTCTACCTTTAAAAAGATAAAAGAGTTAGGTGCACGCATTTTCCTTGTATCCAATATCTCCAAAGAGGACTATGCAGCGTTCCAGAACTTGTGGGATACGGACTTCTGGTCCATCTTTGACGGGGTCTTCACCTCCTCTGCTCTTAGCGTTCGGAAGCCGAATTTGCGCTTCTATCGACACGTTCTCTAGACCACGGGGGCAGTGCCTCATTTGACCTTTTTTGTTGATGGCCGCCCCGATAACGTACTTTCAGCGCTTTCGTTTGGTATAAAAGGAACATTTGATACCTCGGGTCTCTACCGGACCCTTACCAACTTTATTGGTGACCCTATAGAGAGGGGGCTCGCATTCCTTCGACAGCAAGGTGGAAAGTTTCCTACAAGCACTCAGTACGGGGAAACCATGGAAGAAAACATGGTTTTACTTCTGATGCTAGAAGTTCTGGATGATAAGTACGCCTACCTTTGACATAGCATGATTTTTGAACGGATAGCAAACCAATAAAAATTAGGAGCCTAGTGAATATTGATGTCCCGCCTCGATATTGGAACTTCTTCATTGGTCAGTCTTCTCACGAGTTCTCAATCTACCCAAAACTAATTGTGATACAGGAACGCATCAATTCACTACCCCTGTCTTCCCTCCAGACTTGGACATTATGACTCTTAGTCTATGTATCAGACCCCCAGATATGAAGACGATCCACTCTATCTTGGATGAAATGCGCGATTGTGTGGACGAGGATGGTATCATCCAGGTATTCTCAAGATTCTCTAATTATATGTTAACCGGCACAAGGCTGATCGCTTCCAAAAGGTATACTTTGACAAATCACGACCACGAGTCGACGCAGTCATTGCCCTCAATGTATTGGTTTCATTTCACAAATACGGTCGCGGTCATAAGCTGCCCTATACGATGAGTTGGATTTATGAGGTTCTATTTCACAGGGCTTACATTAAGGGAACTCGCTATTATTGTAATGCAGAGTGGTTCCTCTAGCACATGACACGTCTTCTGAGGGTTTCCACCGATTCCACACTTCGAGAAAGAATTGAGGGCCCCCTCCGAACACGCGTGGCTAAAAGGATTGGAGCTCCCGGCGATGCACACTGTCTTGCTATGCGGGTAATTGCTTACAAATATCTAGGAATTGAAAATTCTCGTGATCGCCAAACACTCTCTAAGATACAGTTGGAAGATGGCGGGTGGGAGGCCTCTTGTTTGTATCTGTTTCCGGTAGCGAATCGAGAGGCTAGGAATAGAGGGGCCAGCACAGCTTTTGCTGTGAAAGCTCTGCAGGATTAGGGGTGATTCTAGACTTGTAAACCGTTGACGTATCTCTTAAATTTTTATATGAATGAAGTTTAAATATTCCGGGCTCATCACTGATAATCGTCCTTGTCCATCGCTAAATAGAAAAAGTCACTCATATACTTGTAAATCATTCTTAGTTAAATGCCTCCACTGCTCGACCTACGTTCCCCGGCTTTCTCACCTATTGTCCCCCTGACCTCGCCCTATCCCACGGGGGTGGAGGAGTCTGGCAGACTCCAGGTTAGGGCTTTTCCTTCACTATGGGAGGAAAAGTGGGTCGTACGCCAGACTCTAGGTTTTTTTCGTCGCTAGACTCCTGAGGTCTAATAAGGTCCGATCGACCCCAAATTTTGGCAAGTTATAATAGACTACGTTAAATATCCCCTATTTGCTTCGGAGTATATATCGCCTAGTAATTATCAAGAAAAGGGCGATTGAAAATTAGAGATATTTTGATGGGGTGCGGGAATTAGGCTAGTTAGGGTTGCGACCGGGGCCTTAGGCTAAACTCCAGGGTTTCGAACGAATTGGATCACCTCGATTATCTTAGTCTACAATGATCAGGGGGGGTAGCAATTAATTCAGGGGGTTTTGAAGCTCCCTAGCTATCATCTCACGCTTTTTAACACTATTTCACCCCAAAGTTAGCATTCGACATTCGTTATATTTCATGCAATTCATTATTGTACGATATATATATTGCACTAGTCAACCATAGTAAGCCAACTTTTTCACTAACCTTCGACTAACCTAGTTATCGTGTGTAAAACATATGAATACGTTATTCGACCAAAAGAGGTCTTCCGGCACCTCTAGTCAGCTAGTCATCGAATAGGGAAGCCGAAAGCGCGCCAAATTGCTAAAGCTATACAAACATCTAAGCGCGCGTAAGAATGCGACGAATAGCAGCCACCAACCGTGGTAGACGACCTAATCCCCTATTTACTAGTTTACTTAGATAGCATTTTATATAAAAAGGGTCAGTTCTACCAATTTATAGCGCGGTTAGTCGGAACGATACGTTACCATTAGCGCCAAAGTCATAGATAGAGCGCACCCGCGAACTATGGCGGCCGTCGGCGCCAGCAAGGTTTATCGGCGACTAAGTAGCAAATTCAGCAATTCACGCGAATTGTCCAATACTAGCGAGCATTCGGTTAGGGGCTAGGATCCCATTATATTCGCGTACGTACGCTTAGGGCGGAGGTTATTCCTAAGGCCAATTCGATGCTAGCG
>NW_019173395.1:0-10797 GCF_001773325.1 Penicillium arizonense | reverse complement strand
TCAGCAACAGAGGTCATAGCGGTGAAATCTTTGGAGCAAGCTTAGCAAGAAATGAAATCCTGATCGTTCAAAAGTACAACGCGGCCGTTTCATCTTTGCAAGTGCTGGACACCATTAGACCTTAGCCAAAAGCTACTGGCTGCTTCGCTTGATTTCGAAAATGACTTAGCGCTAAAAGTGCTGGTTCATTGAGTTTCTTCTTTCATCATACCTAAACGGTGACCAAGGAGACACGGATTCATCTCGGTGGAGCCAGGGCGGAGCTTGTCGGCAGAAAAACGCAACTCGCTGGCTGGCGAGAGACTGACAACCTCTTGTGCTTGTTAAACTGAGTCTGGGAAGCTCAAAGCATTCCTAGGAGCTTTTGATCCCATTGTCAAGGATATACATGAAGCATATGGAGATATGATCTGCGCGGGACCCACATGGTGTATATGGGTTCCCCTGAACGCGAGGAAGCTACCTTCCTTTTGCTTCCTCGCGCTACGTCTTGTATCTAGAGTCGACTATAGCTTTATTTAATATTGATTACTGATCTGAATACGCTGTCCTCATCTACGAATACGTGAGACCCTCACAGAGGGATCTTTCCACCCTGGGAACACACGTCTTCGTTCTGGGAATCTGGGAACTCTGTTCTCCTGGGAATATCGCTTGGCTTTCGGAGAGGAATCGGATTTGTGCGCTGGTTTGGCGAAGGTATGGTGTCAGGACTTTACGCGATTTTCCGAGACAAAAGTTTTAGCGTACATCATTTCGCTGGTATCAATTTCCCCATTTTGTTGAGATTTCGTCAAGGCCTCTCGACATGGTAGACTTGGGGATCGCTCGCTTGTAAGGCTGAAATGATGATGCGTGAGAGTGACCCGACGAGGCAAAGTTGTTGTATGAGAATGTATGGCCATCAAGACCGATCGCTCCATTCGGTGGGAAGTTACGCCCCGGGTCATTTAGGGAAAGCAGGTGATTTGAAAGCCAACGGGATGTCTGCATTCAAGCAAAATGAAAGTGTCAGTTGCCAAAATGTGTGTGAATGCGGTGAATTGGATTGATGATACCCGAGAAAAGTAAGAATAATGATTTTGGCCCATGTCATCGTTTGCAATCACCGAGTCGAGCAAACCCGAACTGGTACCAAGCATAAGGCCACCGCTAATATCCTCAGTGGATGTGTTGCCATCACCAAAAGCCATTGTGGGATCAACCGTGTACTGCATGTCGGCTTCGAACTCGATCATGTTGAGCTCCGGCTGGAGCAGCTGTGGTTGAAGTTGTGGCTCTTGCTGTTCGTGTTGGATCCACTGCATGATACCCCCATTGTCTCCTCCCTGCGGCCTGCTCCTTTGCTTCTTGTTCATGTTCAGGGGTTGCTGTATCGGCTTCCGCCTGTTCTTGCTGCCTTTGGGCCGACCGAGCCTATTACTGGGGCTGTAGTTGCAGACTTTCTGAGACCTTTCACACATCAAGCACGGATTCTCTCTGGTACATCGGCTTTTCATTTGTCGGCATGTATCACAGGCGGAGAGGATCCGGCGAGACATCTTGGAGTTCTTGTTCCGCCCTACTGGTCTGGTTCTGGGTTCGGCTGTGGTTTCCGCTTAGCCTTTCTTAAATGAAGAGTAACTCGGTTGTTCAGCTGACATGGTTAGGAGGTCTTAAAGCATGTCGTAATGAGAGATGCAGTCCTCTGGGAGTTCTCGGCCTTCTTTCTTACATCCTCTGCAATGGCGGCTTACACCACGAAGTCCACTATAATCGAGCTGGGCAAGCCTGCCAAAATAAATGTAGCATCGGGAATACGCCCAATTTTGAGTCACACGCTACTGCAAGCCACCATGGTTTGCACGGGAGAGATTCAAGACCTTGTATACTCGACTGTAATTCATCAGAATATTGCCCCTGTAGTTTTCGTCGAGCACTCCTCCGTTAGCGCTTGGGTGTTTGCATATCTGGAATAAATGGGTACGAGTATATCTCTTGCTGAGACAAGTAGTTGGGGAAAAGGGCGGATAAACTTGAATGAATATGTAAGTACTAGCTACCTGCACAAAGTAAATAGCTACCTCCTAATCGCTCAGGTACATACTCCGAAGATATAATGAAGGATATCTTTCCTAATGGGACTTGTTCTCGAGTGCAGGCTTTTGAACACAATATATGCGGAAAGAGCGTCGAAAGGGGGAACGGGGACGGCAAAAAATAACCGTAAGTGCCTAATTGGCCATCAAACAAAAACGCGATCTCACGCCAAGACGGAGAAAATTTGACCAAGCGGCACCATACAGGGATCAATTGAGGTGGTAAGGAACGAGTCCAAACTATAAGATGTGTGCCGTGTGTGATGTACGGGATGGGTGGTTTCATTTAGCCCGACCCTCCGCCAAAGTTGATTTTACCTGAAGCTCTGGCTAATTTTCACATGATATCTTCCACCTGCTTTGGACTTGTGCAATTTTATTTTAAGGCCGAATTTCTATCTACCTACTTACCTAACTGTATAAAATTCTCTCATAGTTAATTGATTTTTTGGGTGTCAAGGCGTCCTTAGAAGTATCTACGCCATCTAGACACAGGCCCACGAATGGAAAACCCTTTTTTTCGCGACGCATGTGCGCAGCGGTGCTGTGAAGGGACCAGGGACCCCTGCTTTCTATCCTTCCTTGGCCGCGGAGCCAAGGAACGCCTAGTTACTAGTTTCTCGTACTTTCTAGTGGTTGAATTCTGCGTTTAGGAGGGGCTAAAAAAAAGCCCCCTCAATTTGCATTCCCTCTTCTAAATTTCTTTAATACAATTTATCATGGGTGCACCAGATACTTACATCTTCCTAAGAGATAAGAAAGAGTCGCACAGGTACTTGCTACCAAAATGGTTGATGAATCGAACTAACCAGATCGACATAGGCTGAACAAGCAACATCAGTTCATTGCAAAGATTATCGGAGGCCCGATAAACAACACAATCCCATTAGATAGCTTGACTGCAATTGCCGACGTTGGTACTGGTACTGGGTAAGTGCAAAGTTAATTACGCTATTTGGCACCGTGACTTGATACCTGGGCTCACATTCCAAATAAGTGTGTGGCTTGAAGAAGTTCGTCAGTTGATGAATGAGACATGCCCGGATATCCAGCGAGTTTACCAGGGCTTTGACATCTCAGATGCCCAATTTCCGTATTTTTCCGAAAATACAAGGTTTGAAATTCACGATATACTCCTGCCGTTTCCTTCCAACCACATCAATCGCTACGACCTCATTAATATGAGATTACTTGTCGGGGCAATCAAGGAGTCGGACTTTGCTGTTGCTATTCAAAATCTGATAACGATGTTGAGTAAGATTTCTGAATAACTATTCCAAACCCTTCTCCGGACTGATGCGATTGGAATATAGAGCCTGGAGGCTATCTCCAATGGACTGAATTTGAGTTAAACAGTCATTTTCAAGGAAATTCGGCAGAGTTCCCAGCGTTTAAAAGGCTCTTGCGGCCATTCTTCGACTATCTGCATATGAACGAGTTTAGCACCTCCGCTCCAGAAGCAGTGAACCAGTATTGCAAAAGAAGCGGATTGATTAATGTCAAGAAATTTGAGCGCAGCGTACTTGACCGACCAGAATTACAAACCGAGTTGGAGAACTGGGATCTTACCGCATTTGCTGTAATGATGCCTCTTGTCTATGAGCGTACGGGTCAAGCAAAGGACGAGATCACAAACCAGCAAATGACATCGCGCATGCTCTCTGAATTTCGGGACTTGTTTGCGAGAGGGCTTAAGCCAGGTTGTACATTTGGAACTGTGATCTGTCAAAAGCCAGAGATTGGTCCGATGAACAACTAGCGACAACTCTACCACGATATTGTGTCATCATATATAATGACCCTCAACTACCACCAGCTGTTTTCCTCATCATCAGATCTTAAACCATATCCAAGATCGCCTAAGCCTCTTAAGCTTTCCCATGGTCATTTTATCACTGCTTCTTGCTCTCTGAATATTCCTGATCCAATTTACAAAATGAATCTTTTGCGTGTCAGCCTCCCCAGTTGCGGTGACTTCAGCCATCTATTTCGTCTGCTTGACCACTACGATGTCCATCGGTCCAACCGTAGTCGGTCTGCGGCTAGCTCATTCTTCCCTCGCCTTGACGTCCGCGAGAGCGGCGACTCATACCACCTCGACGGCGAGCTACCTGGCCTCGCTCAGAAGGACACCGACATCGAGTTCTCCGACCCTCAGACTCTGATCGTGAAGGGTCACACCGCGCTCGAGTACCAAACCTCTCGCACCGAGTCTGAGGCGCAGGGCGACGAGGCTGAGTAGACTAACAAGGATCTCCAGCCTGCCCATCGCTTCTGGGCCAGCGAGCGATCGGTCCGCGAATTCCAACGCACTTCCTCATTTCCGGGCTCGTGTAGATCAGGACAACGTCAAAGCCAGCCTAAAAAATGGCATTTTGTTTGTCCTTGTGCCTAAGACCGCCGCTCCGGCCATCAAGAAGATTACCATTGAGTGATCGCTCTCATATCCCACTCAAATGGTCTCACTACTTCTTACCCAATGCCAAGATTTACTATACTTTTATTAGGAATAGTCCCGGGGTAACAAAATTCCTGTAAAATTATCTATACAATATTTTATTTTCTGTAATACATGACCTGATGCCTCGCCACTTTATGGGGTAGCCATGGTAGCTAGAACTTTCCATAGTGATGGTCATGGTCTTGAAACAATATTCCAATCAGATATACCTCCATACTCTTACGATTTAATGTCAATCAACTCAGATGGGGGGTGTTTCATCTATACAGAGTCATCGTTATAGTACCGTAATAATACATGGACCTACCCAGAATCGATTGGGAGATTTGGCGATTTGGCAAGATCACCCGCCTGCTTTTTCTCTTTCTGGTCAGCACTGTTCTGCGTCTTCCCTCCCATTCTTCCCATATGCGGCGCAGCTTTCGTCTACGCCCGCCAGTCATAAATAGAGAGCTAAACCTAGTAAGGAAAATTGATTTCAATATCTCCATGGGTTTGCTATCTGTTGCGCGTCTCATTGGTTGCCAGGTTAACCCTAATCAGGCTCTCCCATACAGAAGCTGGCGTGGAGGGTCTGATTGAGAACCACCGACACTTACCTTTTAACCTACCATCGCTATATATTGATCTTGAAGGAATTAATTTCTCACGAGACGGCAGCATTTCAATCCTGCAAGTATTTGAGTTCCGAGTCCGACGTTGTGTTTGGGGATCTGGTTAGTGATACTTCTTGATAGAGCGAGAAATCTAGCTGAATATGTCGCTACTTCAGACGTAAATACACATTCAAAACGTGCGTCAAATGAGGGATGATTTGTAACGTTTGGAATCATCCAAAACCCAAAGTCTACGGCTAGTCATTCGAGATAAGAGAATGTACACACATGGCAACTTAACCCTAACGACTAAGCCTAAAGCATAGGAGCTTAAAGGTCTCGACTAGAATGATGCAGCCCCTGGTGGGGAAATGATAGCGCTCGCCAGGATCATGCGATTTAGTGGCAATAACGACGCGACATTCACCTTTCCTGCATGGACTGCCTGCAAGACATGTCCCAGTGTCCGAAGAGACGGTTCACCACCACTTCCAGGGGACTTCGGTGGAATCGAAGGTCCCAGTGTTTGTGCACGCGCAATCATCCACTCTTCGGCGCTGCACGCCCTCCACATTCGTTCCGGAGCAGGAAGTGGAAGCCTGAGAATCATGTTGTCGTTCAGTGGCTCAAAGTAGCTCTCGTTCAACTTTCGTGCCTGCGAGTCCAGAATGTTGATTATATGAACGAAGAAGAAGTTCCGACGAAGGGATTCCATGAATTTCCATTGGTTCCAATCGTTTTCATCCTCGTGGTGGATTTGGAGGGCCTTCGAATGGACACTCGATAGTCGTCGGGCCATCTTCAACAAGAATGAGCTATAGAGTTCGGCAGATCTCTCAAACTCCTGCCGCCGCTCCTCACTTCCATTGCTAAACACTGCTTCTTTAACAGCCGCAGGTAAGAAGCTGTCACCGAACAGTCCAATAGTTTGATAAATGCATACAGCATGCATAGCAGCCAGGCAGAATTCAGGGGTATCGGTGTAACTGTGGAAATTCCGCACAAGCTTCTCCCGCTCTTGGGATATCATCCGATCAACCAAACCGGAATTTGAGCCGACTGTGCTCGCGTATGCACCTACACAAGCCAAAGCGTCTGCCATTGGTGGTGCCATTCCACCCAAAGAGCAGCGGTATAGTCTGTGGTGGACGAAGGGGGACCAAAAGTCTCGGTCGAGAATGAGACCGGGATATTCCCGCAGATGCTCGAGCATCTCCTGGCACAGACTGCTTGAGTCAGTCCGGATCTGATGTCCCAAGCCGACCATGAATGTGTGACCGAAGATGAGATGAGAGGGACTGTAAAGCCTATTGTCCAGGTTTACAGACATTGAACGCTCCTCTTCGTTGAAACTGTCGAGCCACTTGCTTTCTGATGAAGAAGAGGATTTCGATTGGACGCTCGGTGCGGATGCACTTGATTCGTACTCTGTGATGTGTTGGATGATATCAAGATGACCTGAAACAGATTGATCGGAAGTTGAAGTCTGAACAGAATTCAATGACCTGGTCGGGGGAGGTTGAATTGCGTTGAAGATTTCGCTGTTTGTTGGTTCAAACTCGGGAAGGTGTGTTACGTCTCCATTCCATGGCAGAGAGCTCCCAGGTATCTCAGTTGGATAAGACCAAAAGTCGTCTGGTATGTTATCCTCTGCAAATTGCATACTTTCAAAATCGAAGGGTGGCCATGGGGTAGATAGTTGGGCGTTGAGGTTCAGCATGGATCCCACAGATGCCTGGTGGTTTTCATCTGGAGTGTCGGCCATTGAGACAGACTTCATCATCTCGGTAGACTGTGAGGGCCCAGATGCCATAGACTTGAGGTTGCGTGGCTGTTCCTGAATAGTTGTGGCCATAGGTGGAGTCGTACTGACCAGGCGAAAATTGTATCCAATCTCTCCGACATCGGCTACTGCCATTTCGCCGGAAGGGTATTGACATGAGTTTCCCAATTGAGCACACCGAGCACAGGAAGGACGGGACAAAGAACAACGGATCTTCTTTTGAGCGCATGTTTTACAGGACTTCTGCTTGGACTTGCGGTTCCGGTCTCCTTTGGCAATACATCGACGGCGGTGTCGATCTCGTAGATCATCTGATAGACTAGCATGTTAGACACAGACCCTTTCTACCTATTGAGTAGGAACATTTGAGGACATACGCCGAGAGTAAGATTTGTTGCAAATCTCACAATTAAATTCATTGTCATTGCCAGAGCCGCAGGTAGACGAAGGAGATTTCGACTGTGACCCCGTGATTGATTCCTCGCTATTAGCGAACGCCTCAATATTGCCACCGGCTGTTGGAATCAATTTCACAGAAGTATGGAGTGTGTTGGTAGCCATGTCTAGGGCTGATAATGTGGCACTGTCGACGCTGACCGATTAAGAAAAAAGCGTAAGTTCAGGGAGTAGCCCTTCACGTCGAATCACCCAATTCACGTGCCAAACCAGACGACGCGAATCATTTAAGGGAGCCCCAACAAACGGGACTTGGTCCTTTTGTTCTTAGCCGCTCTTGGGTTACTTTCGTGCTGACGCTAAGTAATAAATATGCTAGCCGCAGCCTCGTACAATACGACCATTCGGAACGACTGAGCTGTGCAGGAAGATTGACGGAATATCTCCTTCCGCTAATTGGACCTCCGAGATCCACAGAGCGAGTGGAACCGTGCCCCATGAGAAGCGAGTACTGGCATTCTTCCATGAAGGCTTTTGGTTATTCCCGTCTAGCTGCTCTCAGGTAGCTGCTCAGACAGGTCAGGACACTAAAGTGTTTCTGTGAGCAAAAAGACCGAAGATGCGCCGGATACAACAAAAGAACGCTGCCTGGCATTTTTGCTGTCCGTGCACTCTTTGCCCAGCTGAAAGTGCAGCTGTTTCCGAGCATTTCGGCCATTCCTTTTGCCATTTATCCTCTAGACGAAGAAAACGAGGCATTTTGGCGAGACCGTCAGCTTCAGATCTGGTATTTGGAGTTAGATAATCTGTCACAGATTTGAATTGAAGACATCGAGGGAGATAACAGTACAATACTAGGTTTCTGAGGCCATTGATCCCAGGGTAGCGGGGACATGGACGATAATGCAGCACTGTCACATGTTACGCTATTTTGTTGTCCTCCATTCAATAGTAAAACATTTCACCTGGCCAGGACCAAGTATGGAAAACTGACGGGAGGCAATGGCATGTTATTTGACATGGGGTGGGCGATAGTTTTTTAATCAAAAGGGAACGGCAGACTACGCCTTTAGTATCTCGGGAAAGAATGGCTCGGAGGAAAGTGGTTCGGAGGAAATTGGTCGAGAATTGTTAATCTTACAGCCACTCGGAGAAGATTGGTACACAGTTCTTGATGTCTTCCAAGTGTCTTCGCCCTCTGCTCAAGGACATTGGACAAATAGGGATCCCAGCTTTCTGGTAAGCCCGGGTCTTAAATGGAAAGGGGAGTATCCAGAAGTACTATCCTAGTATAGGACTGGAATATAAAAGGTTCGCTCTATTGCAGGTAAATAAATGTGTTGATCAGTAGCATTAACAAAACATCCAATGGGGGCCCGCCACAGCCACCAACGCGCTATCTCCATCCGCACCGGAATCGTCTTCTTCCTTTCCTCTAAGCCGTCATCGCAAGATCTTGAACAATCGACTGATTATTTGAGTACATTCCAATTTCTACTTCTTTCGGGTCTCAGGACCCAACCACAACTATTTCACAATGGCTACCACCGGATCTTCCATCGGGTGCGGCATCCGTCACGTCGTTGAGATCGCCTTCGCAATTGCCCGACGCTTCTAACCCTCAGTACCCCGACCGGAGCAATGGCTTTTTATTCCACGATCCCTATGCTTGGTCAACACTACCCGTATCCTACTCCGTGCCCCCTCCTTCAGAGAACCAGTTCACCTTCCATGCACCACCGCCCGATCCAACATTTTCCGATCGCGCTCTCCTAAGTTGGGATGCTGCTACATGCACCCAGCCTCTGTCCCCCTCCACCCTCGATGCCTCGCCTGATCTCGGACCCAATTTTTCTCCAGAGGAACTTGCGTTCATCACCCCATCTATGTTAACCCCACGAGACAACCTGAATGTCTCCGACTCATCCACAGTGCCGCCTACTCCCTCGCCCTCGGCCAGCTCATCGCCGAGCGAATCATCGAAGGACTCATCCGACCGAGCATCTAGAAGAAGGCTCAACACGCTGGCTGCCCGGCGGTATCGCCAACGTCGTGTTGATCGTACCCATGAATTGGAAGCAGAACTGGATGCTATCAAGCAAGAGCGGGATGCGTTAAAAATGCGAGTCTCCAAATTGGAAGGAGAGGCCAATGTGCTGAAATGTTTATTGGAGGTTCAAAATTCGAAGCGATCTCATTCTAGTTGATAAGACGGCTGATCGCGTCTCATGGCTTCACGTCTTTGGCGCTGCTAGTGCGCTTGGTTGAACCTCACAAATATACCAAAAAACGATGCTTGGTCTTTGACATATAGATTCCTTCTGAGGTTCTTTGTCCAAGCAATCCGAAATATAGGTAAAATATTGGATCACGATCTGCGGCTAAATAGTTTGGATAGAGCGGGCGCGATATGCAGATGATCGGCTCGCTGAAGAACTCGTCCATCAAAGGACCAAAACTGAACTTTGGTATCCATCAGTGAAGGGTGGTGGATATTTAATAGCTTTTGTGCTACGCACCTTACAAGCTTTTCTGTTTTGCTGGTTTTTCCAATCTAAACAGCGTCGTAAGGTTCAATATCGTCTTCTAGCAGCATATTCTTCTGACAAATATCGAACAACAGGATATCAGTCCTTGGTGTCTAGCAAACAAAAGTAGGCAAATATATCCATTCACCAGTAATGCACCCCCTCCTTCTTGCAATTTTCATTCATGATCAAGCCATGCTAGCGCTCGGAACATGTTCTCATGGAAAGTCTCGGAAGCCTCCGCTAACACTGGAGATGGATATGACCAGAAGTAGTGAGGGTACCCAGGATAGGCATCATACAGAAGAGGCACACCAGACTCCTTCAACGCTTCTCCCATCAATCGTGCATCATCTCTCAGGGTGTCAGTTCCACATTCGACAATGTAAACCTTTTTCAAATCTCTCAGACGAGGATGAAGAAGAACCGAGAAATACTTGTCGTGCGGTGGTGCTGCATAGGAGTCCAAGAAGCAACCCATCGAAGCCAAAGTGTTGACAGTATTGTTAGCATTTTCATGCAGAGCAGTGTACTGATCCCTTTTGTCTTCTGGAACAGCGTCGGGATGCACGGTTGCAGGCACCAGAGCCAGTACACCTTTCACCTTCTCCCCAAATCCTGCATCCACAAGTTTCAGTGTCACACCAAAAGCGAGATTAGCACCCGCTGAGCCTCCCATGATAATCACGGAAGGTACCGAAAAGTGATCCAATGCCCAAAGTGTAACTCGTACGCAGTCGTCGAGACCAGTAGGGAATTTAAATTTGGGTGCCAGTCGATATCCGATGCTAACAACTTTCATACCACTTGACTTGCTAATCCGTCGGCATGCCGCATCTTCGATATTCGGGCTTCCCATGATCCAGCCTCCACCGTGAATGAACACAGCCACAGACCCACTGTCTTTCTCTGACGGGGGAGTGTAGATGCGAGCCCAGCAATCCTGGAGGGTAAT
>NW_019173394.1:6855-10918 GCF_001773325.1 Penicillium arizonense | reverse complement strand
TTGGACTCGAATGGAGCTTTGCGACTTTCTAATCGTCCTCTCACTCTTCGACTCCATCAATTAGAAAATGGGGGGATTCCGACCAACATCAGTCGAAGTTTGACCTATTCGGCAGCGGACGGATACTATCTTGATCTTCTGTCTTGTCATGATAGTCGCATACGGAACCAGCCAAACTCCATTAGCGATGCGGATGATGGCCGAGCTCAGATGGCAAGGTTGACGATGATGAAAGCACTCCTGCCTTATTTCTCTAATAGAGAATATCGAGAAGGACCTTTTCTTTACAGGTTCACAGATCTCCATCCTAGTAATATCTTCGTTAACAGCCAATGGAACGTCAAGTTCGTGATTGATCTCGAATGGGCCTGTTCACTACCAGCGGAAACTTTCCGTCCTCCATACTGGTTGACTGGTCGCTCAGTCGATGACCTAATAGGAGAGCACCTCGAAGACTTCAGGGAGGCGTACGAAGAGTTCGTGAATATTTTTGAGGAGGAAGAAAAACTCTTTCCTCCTATCAACAGTACCTATTCTTACAGGACCACTCTTATGAGGAATGGTTGGCAAGTCGGAAACTTTTGGTATTTTCATGCCTTGGACAGCCCGAAAGGCCTATATAACCTCTTCCGTCAACATGTTTATCCCATTTTTGCACCTTCACGTCAGGTCGTTTCTGATTTTTCGCGGGTTATATCGGACTTCTGGGCTCCCGATGTTGAAGAAATTATACTTGCCAAGCTCCGAGACAAAGAGGAGTATGACAAGTCGCTTTGTCAATTGTTTGATGATGCTTCAGACTGTGCTCGAGACAGAGCTTCGGAGCATTGAAAAACACTTTGAATGGTTTCATCTCGACAAAGATCATATATCAGGGATGCAAACCTCGGAGGCAAAGAATTAATCACCGAGCTTCGCCTCCTGCGTTGCTTCCGACCGCGGCTCGTCGAACCCCTCGAGTAATCTACACTTCTTTCGTTCGCTCGGCCCGGCTTTCGCTTTGCCCCCTCCAGTACGAATACTATGGGGCAATTTTGCCTTTAGTTCGCCTACGACCTGCCGCCTCACATGCCGATTCGCCCGTCGATTGTCACCGCAGGTTCCCCAAATCTGCCTCGAGGATGCAACGGCCGAATGTTGGAACACCGAACAAGGCCGGGATCATACTGCTCAGCTTCTCCGGCTAGCATGATCACACGTTTTCTTTTCATGAGAATCGCATTCGTGAGACCCTACTCGAGACCAATGTGCTTGAAGCTCAAAAAGTTGTCACATCTATTGACTGAGTGCAAGTCTCCTCTTCACCCCGCACGACACTATCGCGAGCGGTCACTGAAACTCCAGAGATCTACGCAGGATCCTACCACCAAGACGCCTTACCGCAACATTCAGCGCCTCACGATCGATTGGCACCCAGGACGAGATAGATGGACGAGAAAACAGGGTTTCTTCGCAGCAACAGCGTCATGCGCACCGAGAATAGCCAGGAGAAACGCACTGGATCATTCTACACGTTTCGTCTTATCTCTCAGGTGCTCCCGCTTCGCAGTTTGTATATATTTATGTGTGCTTTGGCAAAGATTCAACATACACTTGATATATTGATAAAGCCTAGATACTGGTTCTACTGTTCAACTGCAGACCACCTCAATAGCTGTAGACGCTAATGCAACGGCAGGGATCGTTGCATGAAGTCACATGTTTGTTCTCTTCCACTTGACCAGCCGCCCGTTTATCCCTCGATTCTTTCACTTACCGTGCATCGTATTGCCTTAACCGCCAGACAAGTCCTAGAAAGTGGGTCTTGTAGAAAGTAAGGTTCTCCTTCAGAAGCTGCACAATATTTGTTGAGGCAGGAACGCAAGGTTCCACTCGGATAGACGTGATCTTGGGGGATGCGGAGCTTTGTTTGATGGAGGATCTGCTAATCGGATTGCGGAGTGTCATCCGAAGGTGGGTCCCTCAGGTTCTTTGTTTGCTATGGGTCGTTTTGTCTAGCAAACAAAGGAACCTGCGAGCATAGATGTTAGAGAAAGAAAAAGCCAGACTGATTCCCCTGAACTTCTGAGCCTCACACGGGTTCTTTCACATTTTTCACTCTCAGATCCCATCCTTTCTACTCGCACAAAGCTCCTATCACTCATTCCATCCTGCAATGCCGAAGCATAGGAAACTACGCAAGCTCCTGCCTCGGGGACGAGAAACTCAAAAGGCAACAGCTAGAAGCAGGCCCGTCAGCAGAACACCGGCGTGTTTCATTAGCCTGCGCAGACTTCAAAAAAAGAGATCTAGGGTCGGAAACGTCATTCCCGCATTAACATCAGGGCTGACTTATTCACTGTAGTGCTCTAGTGCAAATCCATGCACGAGTTGTGTGTCCGAGGTCTCCAGTGCTTGTACGATCCAACTCGTGACCGTAGACGCAAGGCTTATACCACCGAGCTGGTAAACTTCCGCGTCGCTCTCTGCCGAATGGCTGCCAAGCTTCGCGCTGGAATACCGGAGGAGATATCGTGGTTAATCTGGGAGATCCAAAACTTGCCAACAGATCAAGACGCAGTCAATCATCTTGTTCACGGATGCTGAATCCACAACGACTTGGGAGTCTCTGAGAATGCTCATACCTAGGAGCTCAAGTCCATATCCATGACCGAGGTGGACAATAGCTTGAGTGACAGTCAATACAGTATATGTAGCTAGGTGCTTATGGGGCTACAGTCCCAAGCCAGGAACGGACGTGCTGCGATTTGAAAATGCGTTAATACTATTTTGGTCTTACTCATGCATCAGGCGTCATCGTTGAACAAGCATACATGTACGTGTGACAGGCAACTTACGAATAGTTCGACGACTCTGACGCCCAGAATAATGCACCCTTTACATGGATTTGAACATGTCGTGAACAAATGCAACTCTGCAACGATGGAAGGTTTATATAAGACAGCTTGACAGAGGCGCTACGGGCCAACTATTTTCCATTTGGCTGATCGGCCGAAGTAACCTGAGCGGCAATGGCGCGACCAAAGGTGATCCTCACCCAGACGATCCGACATTTAAGGCGGCAACTGACGTCAAAATATTCATTTCAACAACCACAGACCACATATACCGAGGTCTCTTGAAAAGTTGTTTTATTTTCCCAACGTTTGATGCCAACTAGAATAAGTTCCCTTGAATCCCCCAGTCACTTACGCCTGATTCCTAAGGCAGCACTTGGTCAGGGGCAGAGAGGCCAACATAGCCATACGACCTCAAGAGGAAGCTGGATTATGTAATAATTACACTTGCTTTTAAGTTAACTTAACTAGACAATAATATATTAGTATACTACCTTTTACTAGAAATGTAAGGTTTAACCGCTAATAACTCGCTTACTAATAGACCTACTAGTTTATAAATAGGATATTTGAAATCAGCTGACTTTTCTCTATCTAAAGAACCCCTTACCAAATTCGTAGTGTACGGGACTAGCTAGTTAAGGTGCCCGACGTACTAGGTAAACCCTTATAGTCACGTGGCCGCCGTTCACGTGGCCGCCGATAGTAAAATACGGGGTGTAAGATACGAACACGGGGTAATATATTTAGTACGGGCCGCCATAGATAAAGGTGGGTATCCGATTACGGTAATAAATCCCGTCGGTCGCAACGCATGCAAGGGTTTCACCCATTTTTGATCATCCGCCACACCACCATTATTACTCTGATCGTGCTCAAACTTTCACGATTGCTAGATCTAATAGTTAAATAGAGTATATCCAATTTATAGATTGATCGGAGCAATACGTAGCTCGTGGTCGTAGAGTAAACGTCGAACCTTTAGTACTGCGACCGAGTGACCCCATCAAAACTTTTTACCAATCTTTGATCATCTACCACACCACCATTATTAGTCTAATCTTAGTCAAACTTTCACAATTCCTAGATCTAATAGTTAAATAGACTATCTCTAATTTATAGACTAATCGGAGCAATAGATAGCCCGTGGTCGCCGAGTAAGTGTCGCACCTATAGTACTGTAACCACCCAAAAAGGTACAAGGAGGTACATCACCAAAATACTTT
>NW_019173394.1:0-6776 GCF_001773325.1 Penicillium arizonense | reverse complement strand
ACCTGCAGTCAGGGTAAGCCGTACTTTTAGGTAACATAGTTAAGACAAAGCCCTAACCTGCAGTCAGCCCTGACTGCACCACCCCCCGTGGGTTAGGGATGGGAAGTATCAGGTCTAATGCCTGTCATTTTGACCGTCAATGCACTTCTTTATAACAAAATGTCAATGTGACAGTGGATCTAGCCATAATTATGATGCAAAAGGCGGTTCACTAGGTTCGAGGAGATCCAGATCACCGATTTCAAGGGCTGGGTATCTTACCTGGCCCTCCGTCCGTGGAAATACAATTTCTTAGCATCCCATGGAATTGGTCTTACACATGTAGCTCCTATCTAAACCAAAAGCTAGGTTGATCTAGATTGTCATTAGGCATCTCTCGACATCTTGGTGAGAGAGGTTACAGCTATGCGTAACTTTGGCGCCAAGTGACCGAATTGGGATTAACTGGAACTGCACAACCCGGCCATACTCAGTGTGTGTGGTTCATATTTCACCATTAAGCGTTCGAACGTTACTTCGACGTCACCAAGCTGAACTTCTAGTCTCCAGAACTCGCCGAAGTCCGATCGGTTAGTAGGAGGTCTAGAAGCTGCTGCTCTAGGTTTCGTGGGTTGTTGAATTTTCCAATTTTGACCCATTATCCTACTTCGCCCAAGATAACAGCTAGGCCTGCAGTCATCGTTTAGCACTCCCATGGCGCTCATAAATTCTTTCCTTTGTTTGCCACTATGAAATTGACGATTCCTTCCCCAATTGGGAAAGCTTTTACGTTGAGATTAGGAGGAATAAGATACTGATGGAAATTGCTTTATTCAGCTCTCCTTATCCGTTGTGACTTCCTCAACCTGATTGCCAAAGTAAAAGACAACATCAGGAATATTGATCTCATGCGGTTCTAGAAAAACGCTAAGATTCCTTGTCTTCTGGATGTGCTCTTCGTCGTAATGGCCGGGCGTTGAGAGATAATTTATCATACGTGCGTGCCAGTAGTTGTCCAAGAACTCCATGATCGATAAATCACGCTGGTGGAACTCACTCTCTAGTTCAGAAACGAGTTGTTCGAGTTCATGGTACCGATGAGGATCCTCTTCTTGGATGTTTTCAACATCTTGCTGATCTTTAAGGTCGACGTAGTCTTCCATAGGTTGGTCCTCGTCAATTTCAGAGCAACATGTATGCTGCAGGCCCAAGGCATGAGTTGTTTCAGGCCTTGTATTAGTCCACCGAAGAAGGAGACTGAAGACCTGGCGAAATAGCTTCACGGAGCCACTCAACGGAGGAGTGGCGCTCCTCACTTGTCTGATACCTTTTCGTAGCGCCACTGAAAGGGGAGTACATCCGCCAAGGCAACATGCACAGACACAATGATCACGAGCAGAAAAGATCATGAAAATGGTATCTTTGTATGGTATGACCCGTGCCTCAAATCCCGGCCACCTACAAGATTTGTCGTAAACATCACCGGAAATGACATGTAGGATCTCGCTTATTGCCCAAGAGGTGGCCAGATGAGCAACTTTTCCATTAGAACAGGGCAGTTTTTTTGGCTAAACTCGCCCCTTTCTTAACGAGCCAGATGATGCGATTCAGGGCATAGCCCGTACTGGCGGAATAATGACAAAACTCCTTTCCCTCTACTCGAGTACTAAAATACTTAAATTTAAGTAGGATTATATACTTTAATATACAAGATTCTAATATATAAGCTTATTTTACCTACTTTATTAATAGTTTGACCTAATTTATTATTAATATTAGTACATATACCAAAATAGTATTTAATAATAGTAAAAAACACGGCTGAATTATTAGTTTATAGGGCCGAAAAAGGAAGGTCTTGGCATAATTATAAAACTACGGGGGACCACACAGGGGACCGCAAAGGACTATGGGGGACTGTAGTGCGGTCCTGACTACTTTGAAAAAAGACCAAAGACTGGATGGTCCGGTCCCGGTCCTTGCCAAGGTCTACGCGCGCATAAAACTTCCCTCACACGATTTTGTTTTTCCATGACTGTCCAATCAATATTGAGAAAGTTGAACCCGCGTCTTCAGGTCCCGTTGCTTGCGATCGTTGACCGACACAACAATAGGTGTGTCGTCGGCATAGAAACGGTCGGGTATTCTTGCGAGCAGGCTGATTAAAGACACCAGCCTTGTCGCCTACAAAAGACTGTATCCTCCCAGAAGAAGAGATCCGAATCAACTGCGCGACCCAGATTGCAAAATTTTAAAGAGACGGAAGAATTGAATAAAATGGCAGATTGGTCAAGTTGGAAAAGCCAGAATGGTTGAGGAAGCTTATAATAGATTATAAGATTTTAAAATAGGCTCAGCTATTTCTCCTCTTCATGGATGCATGCCGGCGGAGAAATAAACGCAGCTTTCAACGAAAGAAGAAAAGGTACAACAACCACGATCCGTTGCCATGTTTTATCAAACCCAGCAACCACCTTTTCTTGGTTCCAAATTCTAGCCGCCTATGCCCATCCATCTCTATGATTCTGCCCATAGGCCAAGTCCACGCTCACAAGTTACCAGAAAAAGATGTCGAGTGATGAACGGAAGAATGTTGATCGAGAGGAAGGATTGTCGAGAGTGACTCGAGGCTAGGACGAGGACCGTGTCGAGTGAGGAGCTTACAGACCCAAGATGGTGTCGGCGACGCGGACGAGGCCGCCATTGAGAACGCTAGTGCCAGCGCCGCCGAGGGTACTGGGAGTGCCAGCAACAATCGTGCACATACCCTACACGTGGATGTCAGCATATCATGTCATGTTCATTAAGTGTGTCTGTAGAAGAACACTTACGGGCAGGGAATCAATCGCGCAGCAGTAGGGGAAAGTGGATGCGACAGTGCAGCCACCTGCTGGGAGAGGGTAACAAGCTGTTAAAGCTGTGACGCAGCACAAGCTTAACGGGCACCCGCCAACGGGGGGAGGGGCGACGCCGGGATATTCTTTGTCGCCATTCTCAACTTTAACAATCTGGGTGACAGACTGCTTCTGGGACTGGGGTGCGCCGTCGTCGCCGTAGGTCTTCTCCTTGATGTTCACATTGCCGTGGGGATTGCCGTGGGGATTGCCGTATGGGTTGCCGTATGGGTTGCCGTATGGGTTGCCGTATCGGTTGCCGTCTGGGTTGCCGTATCGGTTGCCATCTGGGTTGCCGTATCGGTTGCCATCTGGGTTGCCGTATCGGTTGCCGGTAGGGTCGCTGTCGCTAAGATCAGAGTCGGAGCCCCAGCCATCCGAGAATGGTGGGCTGTGGGGGACAGCCATGGTGGCGGCGACGAGGCCGAAGATGGTGGCAATGGCCTTAATCTGCATTTTGATTGTTGAGGTTTTAGTCTGGAGGTGAAGAACAGTTTGAGAGAGTGATATGTAGTTGAATGGTTGGTTGAGTGCTGTGGATGATCGATTAAAGAAAAGTCAGGACTAGGTGGAAGGATGAGGGATTTATATGCTTTTTCAAAACCCCTGCTGTCTCTCGATTCTCGTTCCCATCGCCATCATGGTTTCCCGTGTGCAAGAGTCACATAACTGGGCACATTTTTCTCTGTGAGGGGAACATTCCGTCTTCCTGTCTGTGATAGTAAGTCCTGATCTCGATGCCCCTGAATACATACCGGTGCTGAATACATACAGAGGGGTGACAACAGTATTTGCACCCCTTTGCTATGGCCAACCTCCAGTATGCCAGATTTCTGTATAGGCAGTAACGCCTAGGTGACAAATTTTCGAGGATGGAATAAAGGAGAAAGAGAGCTGTATCTGCATTCATACGCTGCATGTGGTGCCTTGAATCGAAAGATTATCTCCTCTCAGCTGTATCTCAGGGCAAAATCAAGGATTCAGTGCGATGATTTACCTCCACTATGTCACATTTCGTACAATGAGCAATGTAAACGCACCCGGATTGAATGAATATGACAGAGACCTTGTCTGCTTCTATTCTCTTGTTGAAGTTCCTTGAGTGGAGAGACTGTTGTATGCCACAAGGAAGTTACGTGCAAGGTGGATACCTAGGTTATAAAAACGCGCTACCATCGGAAAACCAAAAATCAACACTTATCGAAAACACGTCTTTTTTACGAGTCAATCGATTCAGGGAGGTCGAAAACCCCATAGAAACCACCATGGACCTCCCTGATCCCTATGGTGGTGGTGATGCGCACGCGTCGACCGCAGAAAATAGAAACGTAGCAAGTCAACTCACGGCGATGCTTGGAGTGCTCGACACCCCAAACCAAGCCAGTGGACTGGTACAGGACTACTGGGTGCAGTTATGGGAGAGGAAGAATATGGTAATGAGAATGCCATGGAATTAACCCAAAGGGCCCCAAAGGCAACAGGAAACAAGGTCCTTGGTCCAATCAGGACACAGCGACGACTGGGAGGAAAGAACCCTTACGAACCCCCCAAGGGGATATCAGCAAACAATTCCAGGCATTACGTTGGGAAAGCTTTTAACCAACACAGGCCCAAGAACAAGCACGTGGGCTGACGCCACATGACTGTCAGCTGACGGCTGCTTTATCCGTCCAATCGGATAAGCTGCCGGGTTTATGGCAGGTAACCGTTAACCCTTGCTGGTACATCATGAGATATCTGTCTTTTCCCAGAGCGGGTTAGCGGCATTAAGAACAATTTTGCATAGACCGCTAGGTCTCATACACACATAACTTGTAGCAACCCAAGTTTGAGTGTTTTTATGGTGGGTGGACGCAAGCAGTGGAGCAGCTAGGTATGTTTCTTCGACCTCGTAAATATAGCCCACTTAGCGCCTTGGTATTAGTTCTCACGCACGCGGCTGCCATAGCTAACATACCATCCATCCGATAGCTGAGAATTAAGGAGGACGCTCCGTGGACCGCATGTTGGTTTGAAATGTGAACTACATGGAGAAATAAATGCTTATATACGTCTGCCTATCCATCTACTGCTTTTAGAAATTTGATTTTAAACTCATCCCAGCGACATCTCTCAATATCCACGCCACAGAAACACCTTAGAGCGTGCTCGTTTGGGAACCAGGGGCTCTTTGGGAGAGAGCAAAAGAAAGAAGCTTAGAACAGGCACAGGGACTAGGAGTCAGAACACGAACACTGCCAAGCCATTCATTGGCAGGAAGTAGGGGATAAAGCATCCGTGCCAAGAGCTAGCTCTGCGGGCAAGAACAACAAGCTGTCCGCGGGCAACCCTCCGCACTGCGGGACTTGCTGCCGAGGGGGCATGGTTGTTGTAGCATGGCAGACATGCGGAAATTAATAGCGATGTTACCAGCTTCCAAAGGATGCTAAAGGGTAAGAAAACCTGAATTGATTTCCTGGGGTAGCGAGGCTGATATCTTTATTTTTCTTTATGCGTAATGCAATAGACATATCCCCCCCCCGCGCCTTTTTTTGGTTAAAAAATAATTACAATATTTTCCTATAAAACTACAGTAATCGTTCTACATTGAGATGTAGAAAGTTAGAAGATAAGTATATTGATATTTGTCTTGAATATTGGTGTATGAAGTATATGGGTCAGGGTCTTAAGCTCGCAATTCTTCTCCGCAATTCCAAAAAGCTATGCATTTCATGGGGCCTTGACTTTGGAGCCTTGGTCAACATTCTTGCGATCTGCATCTGGAAAAGCTATTTAAATCAAGGAAGGCAGCTACTGGGGCTACAAATAGCTGCATCTTTTCTCATAGATAGAAATGTAATCATCACACTTGTACCTCAATCCAGACTTTCAACTTCGGCGAAAGGTCGGGTAAATGATATCATTGATCCATCCATCCACTGTTCAAGTATGTACAGTGACTGGACATAAGTTTTTAACACACCCGCCCCACACCCCCTATGTTACATAATTTTCTGCCGGCCAAAAACCTCTATTTGCTGCTTGCTAATAAGGTGTATACCAGCCCTGAGACTCAATAATTGCTTCTACACGATGAGGCATCGTCTCGGAGAGGTGCTGGAGGTGTCTAGTATCAAGCTGATCCCATGCCTCTTGCGCAGTACTAACTAGTATATCCTTTGTAGTATCGTTATTCCTCATATGGATAAGGTCAGGCCGAATTTCATATATTTTTGCCTTTAGCAACGCCCAAAGATTCTCGATAGGGTTAAGATCAGGCGAATGGGGTGGCCAGTCCATAACCTCAACCCCTAATTCGACTAAGGCATCTCGTACAACGTGGGCAGTATGTGTTGGCGCGTTATCGTGTTGAAAAATCCCATCTTCATTATCAATTAAGATAGGTAGAATCCGGCGGTATAAAGCTTCGATAACAAAGCGATTTACACCTCCTCGTTCAGAATTCGAATCGCCAAATAAAGGAATCAATCCCGTACGTCGTTCATCTCCCGAGAACGCAGCCCAAAACATCTGTTTAACTTGCTTTCCACGATATGGTAGACCTTGGCATTGGCCTAGTCTTGGTTGGTCTTTCGGACGAATAAAAGACCATTCTCGTCGAATGCCAATACCTCGTTCGACAGTACATTCATCAGACCAAAAAAAACGTGCCCAATCGCTAGGCGTAAAGTGTCGATATTGATATGCCCAGCTAAGTCGTTTTATAGCATGTTCCTCAGTCAAGTAGGGCCGCCAACTATATCGCCATTTTCGTAAATTCTCGGCATTCAAAAGGCGTTGGATTGAACGGATCTTAACTTTATGATCAACCTCAGCAAGGAGGTCCTCGTGTGTAGTCTTTGGATTATCATGAATAACTTCCACAAGACGATTTTTGTCGGCCTCAGTAAGGGTTTTTGGCCG
>NW_019173393.1:0-10971 GCF_001773325.1 Penicillium arizonense | reverse complement strand
TTCAAGTTTCTCTCTTCTATGGTGGACATGCCAAAGGAATGTGAGAAATGCCGACTGCAATTAATGATCGAGTACAACCGTCTCCTTGCTTGGGGTGAGGCGGTTGGCTTAATTGATGTTCCCGAAGGATCACATGTGGCAGTGGCCCTTGGAACGAATGCCATTGAGCTCTGTAGCATTGTATCTCGAATTGGGTGGCTTCTCGGAGAGTTCAAAGCTATCAATGCCCGTTGGAAGAATGAGCTCAACCCATACCAAGGGAATGATCAAGCAACATTGGAGGAGTGTATGAAAATGAATGTTGTGCAAGAGGTTTCAAGCTTGGCGGTAGCCTATGAGCGGACCAAGGAAGAACGCAGGCACTTACGAGGGACCGACCACATTATCAAATGGATGTTGAAAAGAGCCGGAAATGCTAAAGAGATTGTAACTCACCCTTTTCGCGTTCGATGGGTTGCAGTGGATAAAGAAGCTTTTGAGGCATTGCTTAAGGATATCCACATCTTGACTGATCGTATCCACGAGTTGATGGGAGACTACCGCCAGAAACGGGTCCATGCTGCTACTGCGAAAACCTATCGAGAGATGATTCTCGTTCGTGACGACGTCAAGGAGCTTAAAGACATGCTTGAAGCAATCACCAGTTTGATCAAGATTTCCAAGGTCTCCGGCGACACAAACATCACCATTTCCAACGAGAATGACGAGACACTTCGAGATCTTTTGCGGTTGAAGACAATCAAGCATATATCAAATGAAATCATCTTGAAGGTCGAAAATGGTGCAAATTTTGACTTTGAGAAGGAGCTAAAGGGCCTTCTCAGTGTTAAGCGGTTCGATACAATCGCGTTGAGCCATCATTTTGCTTGTACAGAGGCCGAGGGCCTGAAACTGCACCGGCCTAGGGGGACTCTACATCTAGATGGTACGAAGTTCGAGGTTTGGTTGGAATGGAAATCAATAGAGAACATTGCTAGAGGCTCTGTTCAGGACAAAGATTCCAGGTTGCGAACCGCAGTTCTTGCACAGATGCTTCACAGCAACAAGCCCCGACACCTTTATTCGCCAAATTGCATTGGATATGTGGACGATCGTGATAAGCACAACCGATACGGATGGATATTCATGATGCCTGAGGGGTCGGCCAAAGGCACCGCGTTGAAGACTCTTCACAGTATCCTGGGCCATGACTACCTTAAGCCAACTCTCGCGCAACGGATTTCTCTCGCTTGGAAGCTGGCATCCTCTCTCCAGTATCTGCACCTGGCGGATTGGCTTCATAAAGGAATCCATAGTGGCAATATCATTTTTCCGTTTGACGAGGAGACTTTTGATGTCGAGAAACCAATCCTGTCGGGATTTGAGTATTCGAGACCAGAGAGCAATAAAACGACTTCTCGCAGTCTTGACCCTAAATGGGACATATATCGATGGCCAGGCATTCAGAATGAGGCGCCGAAAACGACAAATTCTCGGAAGACGTATGATACTTATAGTTTTGGCTTGATTCTTCTCGAGATCGCGCATTGGCAACCGTTGCACAAGATAATGTGTCTTAAAAGATGGCCAGAGCCGTCTTCTCAAGACGCAAGAATCCGCGCCTGGCTTTTGGGAGAGGAGCGCTTTCCACCCTTCAAAGGTACAAATCCCTTGCTTGAATTGCGCAATATTGCCGGCGACAAGTACTGGAAAGCGGCCACCCGTTGTCTTATAGCACATGGCGAAATGGGGCTACAAACTCAAGAGTCTGATCAGACACATTGCGGTGAGGTCGGAGTTCGACTACAGGAAGCATTCGACAAGTTCGTAGTTGAGGAGTTGAAGGGTGTCTCCATCTGAGTTCCAAAGAACTTATAACTTCGCTTGCATCCGGAAAGACGTGCTATTTGCTTGGACTAACATAATATACTTGTCAATGATTCCATATTCTTAGATCAGACCGTTGAGGCAACTACACCAAAGAACAACGATAGAATTTAAACTGTATCATCAGAAAATTTCTGGAACACGTCGAATAATCACTGAATTAGAGCTTCACATGCTAAACTAATTCTTTTATATGTCTTTCCAATAGGTCTAATACATTAGAGTGATCCCGCCTAGCTGCAAAGTGGAACGCAGTATCTCCATCGAGGTCTTCTGTGTCGACATCGGCATTTCCCTCTAGTAGCACTCTGATAATGCTTTCGCATCCTTGACCTGCTGCGCCATGAAGTGCTGTTTGTTCGTTTTCGTCTTTTGCGTTTACATTGGCGCCGTTTTTCAGTAATAGTTTGATCACATCCTCATGTCCATTCCGAGCTGCACAATGAAGTGCTGTTTGTCCGACAGGGTTCGGAACGTCAACATTGGTACCGTCATCTAACAGTGCCTGCACAATAGCGGTAGATCCACGTGCGGCAGCATGGTGAATTGCGCTGATAGTGTTGGGGTCCGCCCCGGCTTTTAACAGGCGTTCCACGTCGTCCTTTGAGCCCCTTGTGCATGCCTCAACTAACTTATTGTCTTCAGTCATGGCTGCGACACTTTCACAATTGCAAGCCATGCATTCACCAGATACTGAGAACGACGACCAAATCGAATCTAGCTCTTCAGCTACGGGGCGTTGAGACCGATCGGGGTGTAACATTCTCTGACAGGAAGAAAGAATGGTGGCTTGCCAGTCGACCGGATGAAGATTTTCATGTATCCATTCATGAATCTCGAGAATATTTTTGGCATAAGATGAAGTTTGTGAAGATGACGTCTTCAAGACCTCACTAAGCTCTGTGTACCCATCAGGATAGGTATGAGCAACAAGCATCTCGAGGAAGACAGCACCCAAGGAAAAAATATCTGCCGACCGGCCACGTGTCCTACCCTCATCCACTTCAGGAGCGCAGTATTCCCGTGTCCTCTGGGAATTACGTTGCAAGTTTGTGGTTGGCATTGTCTTCCCAAGGCCCATTTGTGATATACCAAAGTCTGCCAAGAGCACTTGTTGGTCTTTTATCAAAATATTGCTGGGTTTGATGTCACGGTGTCGAATACCCAAAGTATGGATGTGATGTATTACCCCGATCAAACATCCGAACCACCGTTTACTGGGGGTCTTCCCAGGCTTGAGATATTCGTGTAGATTCCCATCTGCACGATCCATAATGACCGCAAATTTTATTTCTTCCTCATTTCCTTTCTCGAAGTAAGTGTGGATGAGTCGGATGACATGGTGGTGACGAGCGTAGTGGAGTATTTTTGCTTCTTGTATAAGTTTGCGCTTTTTAACGTCTTGTGATGATGAATCTACCCCAGAAGGCGTTATGATAGTTTTTCGTACGCACTTCAGTCCCCTGAAACGACCAGAAGTTCCTTTGACTTTTTCGACGCAACCACAGATAAGTGGTGCATTGCCATCAGGGGCAAAGGGAATTTCACTGTCTTCCTTGTACTCGCGAGGCTGATAAAGCTCGTCGTTACCTCGAGAGATACAGACACCCATGAGTTGACTTGAATGGGGTTGGTATGGGGTACAGAGGGCCGCTTGTTGGAAGCAGAAAATCCTGGAACTGAGAGCAAGGGTATCGCTTTATCTCACATGAAGCGGGGTACCTCTTTTATCTCCATCGCGACTGCCGCTCTCGCCCTCACCGCCTTCACGGTGAAGTGCCTGAACCTCTGGCCACTCGCAAGAATCCGAGAAAGGGTGCATCTCCCTTCGCATCGCGAAGCATTCTCTCATTACCACCATACAATTTATTTGTTCTAGGTGGGCTTATCACGCGCTTTCCGCTGCCTCCGACAATGCCAGCGCAGCGCGACTTCTTTTGAAGCGACAGCGCCGGAGCGCATCGAACTTGAATACGACATGGCGACTTCCGGCCGGATGAATTATGACTCTATTGCTGAAGAGAATTGTAAGTGAAATATAGTTGGTAAGCCGACATGATCACGAGGCTAATTGATTATCTCATCTCTAGCGTATACAAAAATTTCCGCATGCTTGCAACTTCCGATTTTCGGGAAAACTAGAGGCGGGGCTGCTTCATCAAACGCGGCGAATATCTTCATTTGTGAGCAAATTTTTTTGGGGGGNNNNGTAAGAAGTGGAAACAGTGTAGACTCTGGGAACTCTTGACAAACACGCAAGCTACAATCGCACCTCGTCCAGCTGGATCAAGCCTTACTGGCTCGGACCGTGCAACTGGAGGACACCCTCGTACTCAAATGTCATTTGAAACGAATGCGAAGCGAACAAATGCCTTGTTTGGTCGAGCTCCCTATCGCGATAAGATCACGTGCTTCCTGTCGATCAGTCCTGTCGATAGGTAGATGTCACAAATATCTTACGAATACTGCATGAAACCGGGTCTATAGATGATCCGAATAGCTTCGGGTATACAGTATATCCGGAGGTCAGTCATGTAATTAGAAACGGCCCCATAAATAGTGGGAAATAGGGGTAATGGAAATACAGAGTCATTTACATCTCCAATTGGCCGGATACAGTACTACAGTACAGATGGTGACAGTAGATGATAGCCTCACGGATTTGGCCCCCGGGGGGGAGGGTGTGGATAATATCGTTATAGCTCCTTTGTCGGCCGCCCATCAGTAGCCCACGCGAACCTTCCGCTATGAGTACTAGTGGCATCGACGATGAGTCACCGTAAGGTTCATATCGTCCACCTCGACCCTTTTCTCAGACGATTCTGTGTAGCGGATCATGGGTTGTTGTGTCTACCTGTTGGAAGACACAAACCCCAGCGAGCACAAAAGTGGACTAACAACCTGGCCGACTGCAAAGGTACGGCTCCCCACCTGCCATGAAGTAATACAGAAACATCAGATTCCTCGATGTCTTTCCAGGCTTGGAAAGACGCCAGGTGCCATCCGAGGGAAAGGAAATTATCCCATGGACCGCCAGGAGCCCAAGCCACAAGGTGGCTATCCTTCAAGGCTGTTCGAATGCCGACGGACAGGTACGCGCTCGTTAGAGTTTGGGTTTTATATCAGATAGACACACCAACCCATGGTCTGATGCACAGAATCCATTCGAGAAAAAGAGCCAAGGTGGACGATATGAACCTTGCAGTGGTCCATCGCCGATGCAACCAGTAGTCATGGTGGAACGGATAGACAGCATGCGATCGTATTGGTATAGGGAAGCTCAGCAAACAACTCATTTGCTCGCTTCGCATTCGACTCGAGTAACAGGAATACGAGGGTACCCACCTATTATACGATCCGAGTCAGCAAGGCGATCCAGTTGGACGAGTTGCGATTGTAGTTTATCTGTTCGTAAAGAGTCCCCAGAGTGTACGCTTGAGACCAGACGAACAATTAGCCTCGTGGTCATTTCAGCTTGCCGACATTATTCACTTGCAATTCTCATTGGCAATGCAGTCACCATTCATGCTCGCACTCTCCGGCTGTCGCTTCAGAAAAGTCGCGCTGGGGTGCACCTGGCACTTTCCCGAGGCGACAAAAGAGCGACGAATCCACCTGAGATAAGGAATTGTACAGTAGTAATGACAGCCAAAGGTTCAGGCACTCCACCGTTGTGAAGGCGGTGAGGACGAGAGTGGAAGACGCGATGGAGCACGCGTCGTAGTGCCCGCTTGGTTTCATCTCTGATCCGGCGAGATTAGGTTACTCGCCACGGCCCTTGCACGGATGGTGATGGCCTGCTCTTACAATAGCATGAAGATTTTAGTGGTGTTCGTGTTTGGGGCACAAGACTTCGCGCAAATAATCAGATTTGGCACAGCAGCAGGTGCGATAACTCACTCACCTTACCATAAAGAACGGACGTCTCAAGCTTCTGCGCAAGGAATCTCGTCATTGGATATCCGCATCCAGTTGTTGCCCCGCCGCCTTGATTTGCAATAGTCCACCTAGGACATGGTGGATGGTTCGAGGCCAGGAATAGTGTAAGCCATGGCTTTGCTCAGAGCACTGACGGGGGTGCTGTATCCTCGGGGGCTCACTCTGGTTCGCTGTCAACGATTTCGTGCCCATTATTAGCTTGTAGATCGGAGAGGCACTCTATGGCTCACATGTTCTGAAGGTCAAGACCAGGGAAGAATAGACGGGAAAGAGCTTCGTGGTTTTTGCGCTGGTGTATATTGGACGGAATGCACGGATCCTTGTTTCGCATCATTTTTGAAGTCAGTCCAGTTTCGGACAGGATTGGACAGAAGTCCACTTACCTGCGGCACGAGCAGTCGCACTTTCGCTTTGGAGGTACGTCCCAGGGCAGAACAGTCGATCAGCTCAGTCGGCTGCTATGGTGGAGAGAGATGTTCGCAAAGAACCATACGCTTTGACCAGCTAGCCCAAATCTCGTGTCTTTAATCGGGCATAGAAAGCACAGTAAATTTGCTGGGAATCACATCTCTCACAGGTCCTGTTTCAGGTCCACGATGTATCCGATAGATGTCAGTACAGTGGAAATTCCAGTAGGGGTCAAAGGGAAGAACTTATCGGGTACCTCAAACGCAAGGCCTGCTCGACTTTGCGTAGCCAAGTGATAGAATTGTAGAACAAATTGCTGGGGGTAGAGGACGTATTTATAGGCTTCTCGGCTCCTGTCGCGTACATGCTCTGCTAGGTAGCAAACGTTGAAGGACACGGGTGCCTATCCTAAGTGAGGTCTGTTGAATCCCATGTCTTCGTTTTTACCGCGACTTCTGCAGCGACATTCTTTATGCCATTTTAGATGCCCACCGAGAGATGTGCTAGAGTCGTGTTGAGAATGAGCGAGGTTGAGTCTGTCAAGCAACGTTGGCTCACTGTGAAATCTACGGTCTTCTATATTGAGGCACTGGGAGCTATTCAATGTTTGATTCATGTTTTGATCATCTCATGCGTGAATGGCCCAACTTGAATCACCAACGAGCCCTTACACTTTCATCACTAAGAATCATGGAATTATTTTCCTCGCCTCGCTTGAGTGTTGGCTGTCTGAGCTGTGTGTGGATCTGTCCGTCTAGACTGCGGAAAGCGTCAGGTCACGGTCGCGTGCGCGACCCGTCAACCAGTTGAAGCTTGGCCTTCGTTGTTGACTTAAGTAAACTTTTGAACTTGTGACCATCGTTGAGATAGATACCTTTTTCTTTCACTTTCCTTTTGATCACTGAAATTGTACAATCTTTTATTTGGGATCTCTGAGGCTTTCAACGAATGTGAAAAAAGTGTTATGATCAAATATATATCTCCTGAAGGAGCTTTCATCACCAGTGAGCCACTGAGTATGAGATACACTCACTGACCCTCAACACCGCGAGGCTTGATCACCATCACCATAATCAAATGGACTACCGACAGCCCGCTGAAAACCTTCAGATTCCAGTCAAAATCCGACTGCGTTGAGTGACTTTCATGGTGATAGTGAAACTGACCACACCTGTGTCTGTATAGTCAGTCTATAAAAGACACCAATGATTGATGGAGGTGGTATTGCCCAGATCCTTGACTTTCTCTTACGGACAACATGGATGCCCCAAACAGCTCACCAGACCAGGAAAAAGAAGGAGACCGGCAGCCTAGTGAATTACCAATCCTTAGTGAAAAAGTCAATTCACAGGAAGCTCCTGGTCATGTCCGTCCATCGGTAAGTAGTACGGCTCAGCTTCCAATGCTTTTGCTGACCATTGCAGCTCTCTCCCTCTCAACAGGAAGCAGAAACAAGACATACCTTGGCGACCGAGCCCTTTCAACCTATCTTGCAGGTGCTAGCTGACCTCGAACGCGACGATCCCAATTTCGCCTTTCCAGCGGCTCGACTTGTCGGACTCTATCGACGTCTCTGGGAGTCCTGTGTTACCAAGCATATCGATGGCCAGAAGCTAGAGCAGAGCAATCAGATCTTGAAGGAGGCTGGCACACACCTGCTTAAAGAGAGGGACGGTCTTCAGCTTCGCCACGACAAGCAGCTGTCTCGGCTGCGCTTCTTTGAGCAGGCACTGGAATCATCTCGGGGTCGACTGACTAGGGTGCTCGATGGCTGGAATCACCCTTGCAGACTCAATCTACCGGGGTTCTTGGACAATGCAAGTGAAGGGTGAAGGTTTGCATATTGGTGATTGTCCAATGTCATACTTTTACAACGTGGAAAATATCCAACGGTGTCGCAATGAAGAGAATTACCGCATGCAGGTTATGTATTTCGGATTATTCACATTAAGAAGGCATGTTATAGCCTTTGCGGAGTATATCTGCGAATAATCCCGCATGTTCTGGTGTCACTTCTATTAATTCAACATATTATAGACAAAAATACGGATCCAGTGACAATGTGGACAGTGCAGCTAGCGGAGAAGGGCCGATTGGCTCGACCGTCTCGCATTGCATCACGAGAACTACCGGAAGTAGATGTCGCTAGCTCTTACAGACCACCAAATCTTCTCCTCGGAGACCGCTTCAACAATGTTTGAGGAGTGTTGCCGTCTTCCATTCTGCTTCGAATGGCCCTCTGGATGCAATCGTTTCTTGCTAGACCCAGCGATCTCTTCAAACTGAAGTTTTTCAGTCTGGGATTGACCACAAGTGCATCAACAATCGAGGAATGCCCACCCTTGACTGCCAGCATCAATGGATCCTCAAACCATCGATTTCTGAGGTTGACATCAATTCGATCATGGCGTAGTAGTGCCTGGACCATCTCCAAGTCACCACCACGGGCGGCGATGCAGAGTGCAGTGTCGTGAGTCACTATCGTGCTTTCATTGATGTTCAGACGTGCGCCTTGTTGCACTAAAAGTCTTACCACATCGAGATGGCCATGTGCAACCGCTCGACAGAGGGGCGGATCTATCACGTCCCTTCCATTGATCTCCACGCCCTCCATACTCAGTAGACAAGCAACCGTGTTCATGCGTCCCTGATATGCGGCAATGGAAACTGGAGAGTGGCCTGCAACGCAGATATTCGGATCAATCCCTGGCACCGCAAGCAGCCGCCGTAGGAGCACGGTATCCAATCTGGTCGCGGCGTGGTGTAGAGATGTAGACGGCGTCTCGAATCTCCCGCGGACTCCAACAAAATTAACGTTGATGTCTCTCTCGGCCAACAGCCTTTCGGTTATCCCGTCGCATGACGAGTAAGTAGACAGCCAAAGTGGCGTATTGCCATGTTTGTCTTTGCAGTTCACGTTGGCACGGGGGTGATTTAGGAGCAAATTGACCATTTCCAGGCGCTTGTTTCGAATGGCGAGATGGAGCGGCGTATAGCCATTCCGGTTCTGGATGTCCAAATTCAGGCCCTTTTGTCCGAGAAGCCGTTTGACAGCATCTACCGACCCATAGGATACTGCTTGGTGAAGAGGCAGCTCAGCCTCCTGTGATGATTGAGTACCAAGAAATACTTCGGCCATCGGGTCGTCTGAAAAGATCATTTCCATCGCGGGTCTATTGAAGCGACGTGCATAGTCCCATGGCGAGTGGCCCGAATCATCCTGTAGATCCGGGTCGCTGCCACTAGAAAGTAGCAGATGCACGAGCCCTATTCGGCCTGCGAAGACTGCTAGGTGGAGCGCCGTTCGGCCGTGTTTGTGCTTGACGTCCACCTGGACTTTGGGTTGCTCTAGAACGCGCTTGACGGTGGAAAAAGTTCCGTAGCGGACGGCATACCACAGGGCGCTCTCCCGCGCTTGATTTTGAATGTTGATGTCTAGGTCTCCACGACTGAGCAAGAGCTCACGCACAGCAGCGGAAGAGTATTTGAGCGCCCGCATTAAAGGAGTTTTGCCTCGGTAAAATGCATTGATGTTGGCGTTGTGCTGGAGCAAAGCCTCCGCAAGACCAACGTTGTCGTATTTGACGGCCAAGTGCAACAGATTGCTGTTCTGAAATTTGATGTTGTATTTCCAGATGCTGGGCTGCAGTTTAAAATCAAAGTCTTTGCATGATTTTGCGAGGGCAAATAATGCACTACCGTCCAAATACGACACAATCCACAGCAAAAGCTCGTTGGGCAGGTCTCTGATGTTTGGCTGTAAGTTATTAGCTCATCGGTAAACTCTGTAAGACTGAATTGAAACAGACCATGATTGAACAGATTGGAGCCCGAAGCAAATGAAATGTAGATGAGGGTGAAGTGAGAGCTGTGAGAGCTGGATATGGAGAGCCTCTATACACTCAGCTAGGAGTGTAGCCTGTTACTCCGCTGAGGCATACGTACATCGTGGACCTGAAACGGGCCTGTGGGGAGACGTGATTTCCAGCAGCTTTGCTGTGCTGGGGAAAAATTTGCATCACGCCAGACAATACCAGCGCGCGAATTGAAATCGATCGCAAGCCTCAGCCTCTACACTCGCTCGGAATCATTCTGCTTCCATTCCACCCATCCAGTTGGTCAATTCCCCCTCCCCCGCCTTCATCATTGGCAATACTTTACGCATCCAATTCTCGATCACTCACCAAGAGCCGTTTCATTCTTTTCCGCTCACGTTATTCTTGCTGCCTGAAACTCCTCGAAATGCCACCATTTCGGTTCAGAGAAAATTCAAACTACCGTGGCTCGCGCCCAAATCCCAAACACGAGTTCGGATTCCGCTACCGGCCATCTCCCACTGCACACCGACCGCTGCTGTCTAGAAAGAGAGAAAACACACCGGAAAATCTACAAGACGAAACTAAGACTATTCCTCCACTCAAGTTCCCCTCCTTATCTGCTTTGAACGATAGTGAAGAGGCCAAAGTGGACACGTTCGCCGATGCCTCCAACACTGAGCGACCATGCAAGAAGCGCGCAACATCTGGCTATGAGCATGTTGATCCTCAAGGTCTACGACCGCAGCCGCTCCGATGCTTCCATCAATTCCGCAAGTGTGTTTCTCTTGGGTCTTTTGTCAGGATCTGAGTATGCCTTTCCACCACGACCTCTCTGTTGTTGATGATCACTTGCGGCGGCATCTGTCATGGTGCTAGGATTAATGCTTAAGCTTCCAATTGATGTTGGTTTGTTCGTGCACATGTCGAATTGTTTAATCAA
>NW_019173392.1:0-11848 GCF_001773325.1 Penicillium arizonense | reverse complement strand
GTGAAAGGTTTTTGGGTACATTCAAGGAGTGGAAAGATCACTCGTCCTCGCTCTATTTGCACGAATCGGATTCTGGTAGCTTTGATATCTTCGAAGAAACGGAATTGCGGCTATTCAGCGAAAGCCTGCAGATGTTGGAACATACAATACTCATGGCAGAGGAAAACTCGGTGTTGTAAGTGAAAAATGAAGCCTTGATACTCGATCGGCCGTCAATATCTTATTATTTCACCAGATTGGATGAATTCTCTATATCAAGAGCTCTTTCCGACGTGGAGTGGACCTCAATAATGTCCAGAGAGAATGAATTATTTTCAGCAGCGATCGACATGAATCGGAAGCAACACGTGCTACAGGACCGACGATTGGCACTCAAACGCATCGCTCGTGAATCCGAAGCATATGAGATTGGGACGCAATACCGTCGAAATGTCATTGGTGAGCTCTTGTCTGAGATCAGTCGCTTGCGCAATGGACAACCAGTCTATACCGAGGAAGAAGACCAGCTTCCTATTGATGCTATCAATGCAATGACCGGTGATTGCCAATGCCTGCAAGGCGATGAAGCCCTTCATGGGGGCGAATCCCCGATCCCCATCCTTTGGCGAACATGAGACACCCTTACCCTCTCTCCGAGTTTCCTCCCGCCTTACATGTATATCAACCAGACAGCTGGTCATATCCATGGCAAGACAAACTCCAGCGACATTTCGGAAGTTATGGGTGTGAGATTCTCAGCAACCAAGTTGTATAATCGCATGCTTATGTATCGCAGCATGAAAATATTTCCAACCTCCCCCCCTTCACTGTCCCTTTTGTCAAAGATAAACAACGCTATCATTGTCGATATGATGGCCTCACACTAGGGCCCCCAAGCTCACCACGGCATTGCGAATTTGCTGAATTTGATACTCTAAGCCTACTCGCGGATTAGTCATCATATACTGGTCTCGAAGCATGTCCTAGACGTTGGATTGAATAGACTGGATAGACTGAATGTTTGGCTGATGGCCCCTTGATCGGTAATATATTTCTATGTAGTTTTGAGTGGGAATTCCGTTACACGGTATGTACCGTATTGTACTGAGGGCAGCTGCTTGACCGCACAGCCACAGTAAATTACGACGAGCCACAATTGCGGAAATTTACACCCGATGAAGGTATGTTCGAAACACGTATGTTTCAGTCATGAACCGTTTCTTCGTATGTTTGGTTGGCCGGCTTGGATCACTATGGATTTGGTCAAAACTTGTGTAATACTAATGTGGAAGTTTCAATCTTGCTCCAATTCATTCTGTGATGATTAGAAGCTTGTGGGCAAGATAGGTTGTTCAATCATATGGTTGTGAGTAAAATATGGCTGTATTGTCTTGGTCTACCCAACAGATCTGGTGAATTGAAGAGACTTCGTCGGATAGACGTCCAGAGAGATAGGTAAATTCGATCGCTT
Source organism: Penicillium arizonense (assembly GCF_001773325.1). Taxonomy (NCBI): domain Eukaryota; kingdom Fungi; phylum Ascomycota; class Eurotiomycetes; order Eurotiales; family Aspergillaceae; genus Penicillium; species Penicillium arizonense. The sequence goes on along the minus strand of NW_019173392.1, from coordinate 10,398 downwards.
ACGCAGGTTCATTGATATTGAACGTACCAAAAACACATGACTGGGGCACGTGACTGATGAATTGAGGGAGAGTGATGAATTGAGGGAGCGTGATGAAATTGAGGGAGCGTGATGAAATTGAGGGACTGGTAAATTGAAAGTAGTCGACTGCGTGCGCATGTGATATTACTGATTAACCCAGCGCTCTAAAAATGGCAGACATTGAGAGCCTCTTAGTGCTGCATTTCGTCACCAAGTTGATCATGGATGGGTTGATAAAGACAATGAGCGTTCTTGACACTGTAAAGACTGAAAAAGGTTAGTTGCGAAAGGAAAGAAGCAACAGATTGAGCAGGGAGAGATAAGGCAGCAAGGGGACGATTAATCGGTGGTTTGGTCTGTTTGCTCAGACATCGATGGTTCCAGATGGCGACTCTTCGATAGCCCACAGTAGCTGTGCCATGAATAGGAACACGGAACTTCCTCCTGCCATCCATCAACGTCAGCCGAGGCCATCACTGATGCCTACACTCGCAAGTGTTCTGCCCTTTGCTTCCGCCTTCTCGGACGCATAAAAAAGGCCACATTTCTCCCTTCGGGACCAGTGACTCTGTTCTGCTATCCTCGCATCAGTCCCAGCTTGAAATAGTCACAGCACAATAATCTCATAGTAAGACATATGTGCGGTGAAGCTGGCCAGTCAATTGTTGATAGACTATCGAAAATATTTGTACACTCGCAACCCGGCAAGGTCTTTATTATTCGTTCCCGAGCAAAGATGCCTTCATGTCACTGGGTTCCCTGATATTCAAATACTTTCTCAAGTAGAATCTCACTATTGGGATTTGACATTCAGGTAAAAACCCGCCGAAGGCATCATAATCATTCAGCTCATCCCTGTTCCAATTGAGCGTGACTCGAGGTGAGCGTGCCTCCCGAAGAAGCATGGATGCCCTCCGAGCTAGAGGGTAGCAGATCCGAGTTACCCACCGAGAGAGAATCTGCGAACAAGGATCGAATCCAACTACCTAGCGGACCCTGCCGCAGTCGACTCCGAACTAGGGCGACAGCTCTAGTCTTGTGACCTTGGATCATATCCGTCTGAGCGTATCTACTCCAAAGGTGGTGCAACGTTCTTCATCGAAATGTGACCAGCATTCACAGAAAACTCTATCAGAGACTTCTTCGCGCTGCGCTGGATGCTTTGCATATACATGCCAATTCTCGCGCTTGCACCGATGTTCTTTATGGGACGTCTCCCGGGATTAGCTTGGCTCCCCGTATTTGACTCAAGCATGAGGAGACCGGAATGAGAATCTGGCCTTTGCGACCGTGACGATAAACGAACGCTATTGCATTGGGTGAGATGGAATATTTTCAGTTTTGATGCATCTTTCCATCCACGTATTTCATGAAGCCTATGAGGAACGCCGTACATATCACACTGAATATCTCGACGCGGATTTCTCAATGCTATTAGCCGTTCCGATTGAAGCTTTTTGTATTTCGTGTCGTTTGCATACTCCGCCCTCGCCGTTCCCTCTCCGCTCAGTGAGAGTGTCGGTAGCTGTGAAATCATGCTTTCTCGTATCTTTTGTGGTATTTGAAGATGGCATCCTCAAATTGCAATTATATTCCTGCTGATTGACCAGTTCCGACCTGCTGTCAATCAGAACAATTGGTCAAGGGCGAGTAGAATTGATGCACCATTTTCAGATGGACGTTGCCAAGACTGAAGGGATAGCTCCATTAGATTCCTCTGATCCAAGAAATAGAATGGTAAAATCTACCACGAGAACGGACTGAGGGGCTTTTAAAAACGCTAAAATCAGGGGCCCAAGCCGCGTGGACCTAACTGCGTTTGGGGGCCGCGATCGACATTCAAAAAAACGAGACAAGAGGAGTAAGTCAACTGTTTGTTGTCAGTTCAATTTTGTCTGCGATTCACCTGTCATTCAGGTGCTCTTGCTCGTATGGGCATGGGTGTATCACGTCATGTACTTATGCTCTTCCGGTGGCGATATATAGGCTACCTAAGGTCCATGATGACCGCTCTTCGCATGTGACTGAGATTGAATGGGCGAAAATCGGAAGAAGAACATATCGAAGTGGTTTACGAACCATATTGGTGCTTACTTTTATCTAACGGTCATACCGACGTAAGACCATTCAGACCTCGGTCACGGCGATAGGACTGTTATATAGCTCACGATGCCGGCCGAAAGCCAACATGATTCCTAGATATGGTACCTACCACAGTCTTGACTGGCGCTTTATAACATTCAATCAATACCGGATGGAGCCAGAACTTGAGTGCCTAATTGGATATCATTTTCAAGATCGAGGCTTGATGGATGAGGCTTTAGAAGAGGTCGGACCAGGAACCGCAGGAAACGAGAGGTTGGCCTTGTTAGGAGACACGATTTTGTCGCTTATGCTACTTCGTCGTTGGTACTGCGAGGGTAACACCACTGGTAAGTCTGCTCCTGCTATCGAGGACACTGTATTGACACCACGTAGAGCAAGGCACAAATCTGCTTCAGGCTTACGCCTGCAATAAGTACTTGACCTCTCGGGCTAAAGCTTTGGGTTTACAGAAGTTCATCCACCAAAGACTAGACCTTGAGAGAGGTGTGCCAGATCATGCATTAGCTACTATGGTGGAGGCAATCCTGGGTGCTGTCTGGCTTGATTCGGAGGAAAACTTACGCAAGGTGAACAATGTTATGAGCAAAATCAGCCTGTATCCGGCGAACCTTAACGATTGCACCTAAAGGGTGAGACTCATCACTTGAAGTGACAACAAATGGGCCGACGCGTCGCTCGAAGAATGCATCCCAAGAGCGAGAGTATAAGCGCCTTGTGCCGAAGTTCGAACCCGAGCCTTTCCTAAATTTCTGGAGATAACACGTCATGACTGTCCTCTTCTTCAAACAGAAACAGTGGTGTGAGATAGCTGGATATATGGTGGTCACGGAGACGCCAGTGAGGTCGCAGGTGCGCAAAAGTACAAAAGTTTCGTGTGAGTACGGTACTATCCGTACGCAGTCATTCTGGTATTTATTTACTTGTATCTGTCTGGGGTTAACTGACCGTAAAAGGGATGATGTCATGCAAGATAGTGTTCAACGCCGAATTCAAGAGAGCTGAAACTGTTTTCATCATCGTCTGTAGTGCTTGCCATCTGCCAGATCGACTCATGGGTGTACTTGCCGTGGTACAATTTGAGGCCTTGCATCAACCATCCGCGGTTATGAACAGACTCGTTAGGGGCAACTTCCTGGATTTCGGAATCACCAGCCTCTTCGCCTTTCGTACTGTGACGGACACGCTCACCAGAGGCAGTCAATGTAGTGATAGTGTCACTCGATGCTAGGTTTCTGGTAAACGCCGTCTCCGGGAATGTCGCGTATACAATAAGGGTGACACCGCCAATGATAGCAATAGCGACGTAGTAGATATAGCGCCATGGGTGGAATTTCACAATGAAGCCATCGATAATAGCTCCAGTGGCGACACCTAAATTCAGGGAGGCATTGTATAACCTAGGATCTAGTTGGTAATGAAATTTGCAATTAAATCGCTCAACGCGGTGGCACTCTACATCTGCCCGTTTCAGCCACGGTCACCGTCTCTTTCATGAGGGTTGAAGTGCTTCAACAGATTCCGAAATAATGGGTTGGAGACTTTGTGGTCGACAGAAACGCTGAACTGTACCTGCGGTTGGCCGGATGACCCTTTGGTCTCGCTAGAATCAATTCTTTCCATCCCCAGCCCTGCGCTGCTGAATGTTATTTCTCTCCTGTGTACTCGCAGCCCACTAACGTTGTCTTTACTGGAATCTTTACTACGTGGTGGCACAGACACTGACATACTCTCAAACCCAGGGTGGTGATTGTCTTTCTTTGGGAGAGAATAACCAAAAGTCCAGACCTTATTGGAAAGCCTTCCACAGGAAACTGAGCCTAGTTTCCAGGACAACCATGTGAACCGTTGCAACCAAGGCTCACGAGCTAGGTTCTCCTCGATCGCCACCCACCTCACGAGAATGCAACGCTACTATCATACCATGATGAGACCCTGGACACAAGAAACACCGGTAGCACCAATAAAACGCCGCGCGTGAATTTAGACAGACCCAGGTACGGTTCTGCGCAGATCCCAGCAATGACCCATGGGACAGTAGATCAAGGAGGTTCTAATTGTGGTCCAGACACGGTCCGCAAACCCAGACTTGATGGCAGTCAGCCTGGAAATGGAACAGGTCTTTGTTCCTTAGGAGGCACTGCTAGGGCAGGTCAGGTATTTGAAATATCACGCGGATTTCTGGCAACAGAATGGTAGGCTAAACCCCGATCCGTGGTTGTGTTCTCCTAGTTGCTCTCACAACAGAGTAAGCTCCCCTGTCAAGTGGCAAGCTTCTCTTTGTCTATTTGGTCTGTAGAACGTTCTAGAAGCTATGTATCTTCTCCTGCACCAACCTTCCCCCTGATGATTATACTCTCTTTGAGCCAGACACACCCTCTCCATCTGCCCAATCCGATCGCCAGTCTGATAATTCTAGCAGACAGCTTATAAAGATCTATGCCAATTATGGACAGACCACATGAGCTTACGTAAATAAAGTCTTCCGGCTTTTGCATTAGAAGCCAAGCAACCGATTGGGTCCCTGACATGAGTCGTCGTTGTGGGCCGGCCCTCCTGCGGCCCCTAAACTTTATTTCAAGCACCCTGCGCATTTTGATCATGACGCTGAATATACAGAATCTTTCAACAAAGCTCTGGCCCCTTACAATATCCTATATATTACGAGGCCGGGATTGTGGTGATTCTTCCCTAATTCTCTTGACTTCTCTTTTGGGCTGTAGGGCTTAATCACAAGCAACCTACAAAGTAAGTGGGCCAGAAGTCTGTAGATAAGCTTTCGATTAAGTTCAAACTTGAATCTTTCATGACAACCGCATTCTCTCACCGAGCGCGCGTTTCCATGGTTCATCCAAACTAAGTTGTCAAAATGATTTGCGGTTCCGCTACTGATCGACAGTCCCCGCTCGTGATTCCGGTCGTGTGAAACTTATTTTCCTCGTGACTTAGGGCGTGGGTCGAAAACAAATGGTATGCTTCAGCTATAGAGACCACTCTGCTTTCGACCACCCATCCAATCAAATCCAACCAGACGTAGGTGGGTGAAAAGTATGGTTAGGCACCAAAATCGGGCCCAAAAGTATGGTCTAAAACCGGAGCCCCAACACCAGAGGTGTTTGGGGCGACTAGCTTAGCTAAGCATTAAAAGGGCCCGAGTAGTGGGTAGTGCTTCTTGTAATAGCATTGGCATTATGCTTCCCATGACTTTAGCGTCCCCCCCATGATCGACGCTGTATGCAATATTAGAGATGTCTACCCCCCGCTGACGGCATCCACTTACGCCAACAGACATTGTAGGGATTTAAGAATAGATATATGCGGCAGCCATTACCACGATGATTACATCTTTAAGCCCCAACTGCTTAAACCATGGAACCCTGATTCACAACATTATCGCCCTACCCCACGGTACTGTACTTCGTACTGCTGCGCGGTCCCTCATTTTCCCCACCTGCTCCGCTATTCTCACTGCTTGTGATGTGAGTCATATTATGAATTCCCCCGACCTCCTATTCCCCGCTCACCTTTTACTCTACGTCTACCTTTATACTAAACACTTAAGGATGTCTTCTTCCCAGCTCAGGCTGATTCGACCTCATACGCCAACTACCAAAACCTCGGTAGATGAAGAATCGGGAAAAATGGTATTACAAGACGATTTTAAAATGCGAAGACTCTCAGCAGCCTGCAAAGAGTGTCAGCGTCGGCGGACCAAAGTAAGGATCCTGAATCATATCGCATACTTAGCTGTTAACTTATTGATGTCTCAAACAACAGTGCAGTTCTGGAAATCCGTGCTTGGAATGCACGAAGCGTGGCTCTATTTGCATATTAGATAAGAGCTCCGACAAGCGACGCAAAAGCTACGTAAGGAAGATGGAAGAAGAACTTGGTTTCTATCAGAGGTTTTTGGACGACTTTCCAAGGGCAATCCGGAAATCTAATGATGATGACGTCCATCATATCATCAATATTGTGCGGTCGGGACCATCAACCAGTGGAATACAATTGAGGTGAACAACGTTCTTATGGGGAATAATCATTCTGGGCCCGCAGTATGATTTATGCAAAACCACTTAACGAAGCTCTGAGCGGATTTCACAGATAGGTGCTGATGCGGGAGTCAAGCTGATTTATATACTTTCATACTCACCGGACCTTCAGATTGTTGTGATATCAGCATCCATGCCTCAGGCATATCACATTCAGAATTCATGTGCAAGGGCCAGCTAGGGCAGTGGTGGACCTTTCATCATTATTAACAATTGCATACTCCACTGAACCCTCGGTTATTGTATTTTATCACTATAAATAGGTCGAGAAGTACTTGATATTGGGGTTCAGACTTAAACAATCTCGTGAATCGGATGCTTGTTAGCAGCAACTCAGCTAGTCCAATCGTACATCTCAACACAGATGCCAGTATTCTCTGCAAAAGTATTACAGTAAATTTACGAAACTTTCCATCACTGAGAATATCTTTCAATACGATTCAGTATTTGAATCCGAGCTAACCCTGTAATGGATTAGGGTGTTTCGGAACCGGGTTCGAGACAGATTCTGTGAGAACAAAAGTGGTGAAACTAATTTCGATCCATCCTGTATTGGCCATAATATGTGTCGGAGCGGGCTTTCCACTGGCAGCGCTCGATGGGCATCCAGCCAAGGACCAGATTTTCTCCTCCCATTCTGGCCAGCCCGATGGGCTACGTGGGGACATGGTGATGCTAAGGCAAGTGGAAGAAGCGGTAAGGAACTGGTCAAATGGACAGCAGTAAGTGAATTCGCAGGTCTAGGTTGGTTGAGTTTAGGAGACCGTTTCAATATCCGGTCAACTGAAAAAGATCCTACCGTTGCATCAAGAAATAACCATATGTTTATGACGCATTGCTCAGTCCGTTGAGCTGGTCTCAGACTCCCGCCAATCGCATGAGTCAAATGTTTGAAGATTAACAAGGCCCACGTTTGTTGATGCACTTTTGGAAAGGTGGCTGTGCAGAGTCAACGACTTTGAATTGAACACAGCAATAGGAGCACCTTTTTGTTGGCAATTCCACATGATTTCACCACTGCGTTGAAACATGTTCATCAGGACCGGCTTTTTGTTTTCTTTGTTTAAAAGAAGTTAGCATTCCTGTTCATCTTCTAGACCCGTTCATACCTTCATATCATAAAAGATGAGCCATGTGTCAACGTAGTTCAACATACGATGTGCAAAGTCATTGGCGAAATATGATGGCCACGACGGTGAAAATTTTAGATTCAAACTCATTTTGTGAGTCGTTTTCTCGGCTATATCCAGAATAGTGCTTCATCGGCGGGAAGTAAGGAAGGAAATAGTAGAGCTTGCCACCCCCCGGGTTCCCATTGCAAGCAAAGCATTTCGGTTCTGGTCCCATTTTACAACTTGCTATAAAACCGTATTGTGATCACGATACGTCACTGCAAACTCTTGATATGGGAAGCCTAATTTTGAGGTCTCCTGATAGGCGAGATCGATCAGCTGATAGTATCTGTGAACGGTACGTCACGTCTGCATACAGAGAATGGACTAGAAAAGATATCATGTTGTGTCCTTGTGGCACACAACTATCGGAATGCCTTAGCTTGAGTTCTTCTCCAGAGCCAATCTGTGGCCGCATTTTCATACTTGGTCAAAGGAGATACCAGATGGGGTATTGAGCTTCAGCGCCTCGGGATGAGAGAATTCAGACTGATGCCAGACAGATAGGGCAGAAGAGAAAGTTTAAAATGATGACCCGAAGACGGATGGTGCAAGAGTCAATGCTGTAGTTGATATTTAATTCTAAGAAGGAAAAAGGGGGGCGGAGAGGAGAAAGGGGCAACAAGCGGTAAATTCTCCGTATGTACATTTCAAGTAAAATATATTTACATAAATACTAACGTATTTCGAGGAGTGGTTGGAAGTAGTGAAACGGATTTGGATCGATCCTATTGCTGTAAAACCACATAGATATGTTTAGTTTACAAAAACAAAAATAAAAACAAAAAAGTAAAAATAATGATGTTTTATTGAAACTTTTGTTCTCATCTGTAGGGAACTAAAAAAAAAGAAGGGAAATGGAGATGCCACTGACGTAGTGGTGTACCTAAATCTGACCCAAGAGGGTCGTAGAATCTACCCTGGCTTTGGCTTGGCTATGAGGGTGGCAATATTTGTCTTGAGTAGCTTAATGCCGGCCGAAACTTTGGCAATCACTTGCGCTTTGTGCTCTCTGTTGTTGAAGATACATCGACTATCGCTACCGACCGAGAAGGGTCTCTAACATCAGTACCACGCACATCCCTCCAGGGCCTGATTGAATCCATCAACGTTCACGGACTCTCTGAATGTTTCAATTCTAGGCCGGGTTTTGGTTGCGGGATGTTCTAGTCGATGGGCTAGTATTTCTTGCGAAGGGTCTGTCAGATAGGACTGATAGTCCAGGTCACTAAGAAAGTAATGCTCCATACACACAGAGCTTGAAGTAGAGAGGTAGCTTGTCTGAGAATCATTGCCGTACTCGAAATCTGAAGGGAATACAGACGTGGAAGTTGGAATAGACCGAGGGCTACTGAAGGACATCTGGTGAGGAGACCGTGTTGTTTCGCTATCAGGCGCCCCAGAATCGAGTGGCACAATGTGTGCAACCTCTCGGATTGGCCCGCTGAGCATGAGAGGATCTTGAGGTATCGGCTGTGCTTCAGACATCTGGCTGCGTGGGGAGCTTCTTACGCAAATGGGATTTTGAATGATGGTAAGTTCCAAGTCGTTCGGCACGTTGTCCCGCGAAATTGAAACTCTCGCATTCACGCCTGCAAATAATCAGAATAAGCTCCACGGGTATGGAGACATACATACTGTGAGTACCATCGAGAAGTTTCTCTTCATTCTCTCGCACGTAGTATAGTTCATCAAGTAGATTTATTCGATCGGTTGGACATATCTGTCGTCGGATGATCTCATCTGCCGCTCTCAATCTGCGCGCAGTGACTCCGTGGCTGGCGCGTAATTCACAAAGAATATGAATGAGCAGCTCGATTCGTTCTAGATCGATAGTCAAGGTATGTCGGTACGCGCAGAGAGAAGGAAAGTACTCACCGGCTTTGTACAGATGATCTGGCTCTCGATGTCGCACTTCAAGCGGCCACCATGGCGGCTTAGTCTCATCAGGACTGCATTGGTATGTTATCCCTGCCAAATTCTTTCGCCCATTGTAGGGAAATTTGACCTGTTTCCGCGGCTCGACAAGCCTGACATACACTTTTGCAAGAATCCTGCAATTCGTCTGTAGCAGATTTTCGAAAACCTTTTCGTAGTACCGACGAAGAACGCTTGGGTTCCCAAGAGAGATCATAATATTCTTGGAATTTAACACGGTCTCTGCCATTTGTGGTGTAACCTCATCCTGCGAAGATACACTGGTTCTCACAGATTGATGGACTAGCTTTTCAGGCCACTGGACTGGCAATTCATGAGGTGCTGGGGCTATTTGTCTAGCGATATGAGCCTGAGTCTGTGATAGCCCCGCTGGTTGAAGGTTATAGGTTTGTTTGGGTTGGGCAGAGGTTCCGCGACTTAGCAGCCCGAGAGGCGGCGTTGCCTGTATACCTATTCCAGTTCTTCGGGTTAGTCTAACAAACAAGATGCAGTCAAGGATTTCACCAACATTGAATCTTATCTGAATTATCTTCGAATGCCGAGACCGCTTGTAGAAATCGGGTTGTGACTTCTGGTGACAGGATGCGGTCACGATTTTTAGAGATGGAAGTCGAAGTTTTATGGCGGATATTACCTGCTTGATCGATGTAAATAACTGCAAAATGAGGAAAGCCCCTCTCATCACGGTTTTGTAACGACGGGGATGCTATTAAATACTATATCAGCCCGTATTCACAAGCAAAAGCCGCTTAAGACGAATGATAGTATGGTTTTCCTTAGGAATTGAAACTCAAACCCTTGGACGAGCGCTCGCAACAGTAGTCTTACTGGCTGTCAGATTGAACAGGGAGGGAGGCTTAGAATCAATGATGATCACATCCGAAGAATTTGTAGCCAGTGACATTTGGATGGTTGATTGGACAAGCAGGGCGCTTGAATGGTGGATATTTTGTGTGAAAGGAAAAGCAGGAGATGAAGGGATTTATAGAGAGGGGCCCTTATAATTCGGCCAGTCAATAATTGGTCTAACAATTGTAGGTATCATCGAACAATCAAAGTTAGCCACGGAAGCCGACATCTGCAGCCAAGCGGATATCCTAGCTGGAACCGTT
>NW_019173391.1:2619-12457 GCF_001773325.1 Penicillium arizonense | reverse complement strand
CCTATCCCACGGGGGGTGCTGAACTCTGCCAGAGTTCAGGTTAGGGCTTTGTCTTAACTATGTTACATAAAAATACCACCACGCCTGAGTTCAGGTTCTTTTCCTCGCCAGGGTTCAGAGGTGAGGTTAGCTCCGATCGATCTAAGTCTTTCATAGCTTATAGATATATACGTGACGTATCTCCGATTTGCTTCGGAGCTTGCACAGCCTTATGGTTCTTAAGATATTCACGTTTGAAGTTTTTTCATGATGTACCTTAAAGTACTTTTTTGGGTGGTTGCAGTACTATAGGGTTTGCACTTACTCGGCGACTACGGGCTATCTCGTCGTCCGATCGGTCTATAAATTCAAGACGTTCTATTTAACTAGATACTCTAAGAACTGTCAAAGTTTGAATCCGATCAGACCAATAATGATGGTGTGGTTAATAATCAAAATTGGGTGAAAAGTTTTGTTAGGGTGCGACCGACGGGATTTGTTACCGTAACCCTAATACGGCACCTTATCTATGGTAGTCCTTAGTAAATAGATTACAATGTATCCGTTTCTTACATCCGCGTATTTTGACACATTACTACCACAAAGGCAAGCACCCGGGTAGCCTCTACGTATATATAAAGGTTTAACCCACTATATCTAAGGCTGATCATTTACTATAAAAGCTTATTCGATAGAGAAAAATTAGCTGATTTCAAATATACTACTCTTGAATTGGTAGGTCTAATATCGGGTGAGTTATTAGGCTTTAAACATTTTATTACTAGTAAAAGGTAGTATATCATGGTCTATACTATATAGTAGTAGATTATTAGCTAGTAGGCTATAGGCTAGACCTAATTAGGATGCTAGGAAGCCTTATTTGCTAGTAGTAAAATTTTAGACTATTATAGTAGAGATATACATATCGGAGTGTAGAGATATATATAAGTGAGAGTACCACCTAATATCTATCTAAAGCATGGTTTTTAACACTTTTTCCACTAATCGGGAATAGTCTAACCAATCACTTCCTAGCATTATTACTATTATTATTGTATAATTAGATAGCCCGTACTTTTCCTAGTATTATACTACTAAGCTTACTCCGGGGGGTCTACTATGACCTTAGATATAGGGGTGTGTATTACCTCTTTACATTATTACCTAGTACGTTATTACTAGTAGGTGTACTACTTAGATATTTACTATATAGAGAGAGTAGTGTATAGTCTATATACTATGTTCGTCCTAGGACGGGGGGTCTACTATAGCAAAAGTTATACGCCTTAGCATTTTTGCTACATAACATGTTCCTTTTATGAACATTAGACTTAGGCTCTGATGCCTATACGGGGGGGCTATAGATCTAAGAATTGGCGCTTAGACTAATCTGCTTCGGTGCTCTCTTGATGCCGCAGCATTTTTGATTCGTCCCTAGAACCTAACCGCCCTAGCACCTATTATGTTTATTTTTTGAACATCAGAAAAAGGTATGTATCCAGATTTTGGGAAATTTTAGATTTTTCACTATATTCCTATATAGCTAGATAGCCCGTATTTTTACTAGTATTATAATACTAAGCTTATACTAGGGGGCCTACTATAGCATTAGATATCTACCTTTTCTAAGTATTACTTTCACTAATTTAGACCCCTTGACTCGATCACTTCCTAGCATTATTAGTATTATTATTATATTATTAGATAGCCTATACTTTTCCTAGTATTATACTACTAAGCTTACTCTCGGGGGTCTAGTATTACCTTAGATATAGAGGTGTGTATTACCTCTTTACATTATTAGCTAGTACTCTCTTACTAGTAGGTCTATTACTTAGCTATTTACTATATAGAGGGAGTAGAGCATAGTGTATATAATACCTTCTTCCTAGCACCGGGGGTGTAGCATAGCAAATATCATACGCCTCGGCGCTTTAGCTGCATAACATGTTTATTTCACGAACATTAGACTCAGGCTTTCACGCCTATACGGGGGCGCTATAGATCTAATAATTGGTGCCTAGACAGATCTGCTTTAGTGCTATCTTCATGCCGCAGCATTTTTAATTTGCGCCGAAAACTAGCCGCCTAGGCACATATTATGTTTATTTTTTGAACATGAAAAAAAGGTAGGTATCCAAATTTCGGGAAATACTAGATTTTTCACACTATTTCTATATAGCTAGATAGCCCGTATTTTCGCTACTATTATAATACTAGGCTTATAGCGGGGGGCCCCCTATAGCCTTAGATATCTATTTTTTTAATATATTACTTTCACTAATTTGGACCCTTCTATGAGATCACTTCCTAGCATTATTAATATTAATATTGCAATATTAGATAGCCCGTACCTTTCCTAGTATTATAGTAGCAAGCTTACTCTTAGGCGTCTACTATTACCTATAATAGATAGATGTTTATTACCAATTTACATTATTACCTACTACTCTATTATTACTAGGTCTATTACTTAGCTATTTACTATATAGAGAGAGTGGGGTATAGTCTATATAATAGGTTCTCCCTAGGACGGGGGGTCTACTATAGCAAAAGTTATACGCCTCTGCATTTTAGCTGCATAACATGTTCCTTTTATGAACATTAGACTTAGGCTTTGACGCCTATACGGGGGGGCTATAGATCTAATAATTAGTGCCTAAATAGATCTACTTCGGTGCTATCTTAATGCCGCAGCATTTTTAATTTGCGCCGGAAACTGGCCGCCTAGGAACCTATTATGTTTATTTTTTGAACATGAGAAAAAGGTATGTATCCAAATTTTGCAAAATATCGGATTTTTCACAATATCCTTACATGGCTAGATAGCCCGTATTTTTGCTAGTATTATAATACTAAGCTTATAGCGGGGGGGCTGCTAACCGTGGAGAAATTCGCGTTTGAAAATTGGAGATGTGTTTACGCATCGTATGCATGAAGTTTAACTATTATGGCGTACGCTTACTACCAAAGACGCTACCCACTACCGTAAACAATAATACTAGTCAATAGTGGTCACGGGGTCTATCATTAAATAGGGGGTTTTAGCATTCTCAATTTAATCTGGCTACCTTTCCACCCTATTTTACTAGAGATCAATTCTCACTTTTTCTTCAAGTTTATCTCACATTACCCGTGGCCATTAGATATATCTCTACACCACTATCATGCAATACTTCTACGAACCTTCGACTGACCCAGTCTTTGTGTGTAAGACATGCGAGCACGTTGTGAGACCGAGAGAGGTCTTACGACACCTTCAATCAGCGAATCATCGGCTTCCAATGCGTATAGCACGTCAAATTGCTCACGTGGTTCAAACCTCCGACCGGGCGTATGAATGCGATGAATGGCAGCCCCCGACGGCGGTAAATGACCCAATTGCTAATTTGCCAGTTTTTTCGGATGGCATTTTATGCAATAAGGGTCAGTTTTGTCAATTTATTGCTAGGAAAGCTGGCACTATACGTAAGCACTGGCGTGAGCAGCATGCCTGGGTCGCACCCGTCAACCATGGAGGCCGTCGGCGGCAGCAAGGGTTATCGGAGGCTGAGCAGCAAATTCAGCAATTTACACGCGTCGTAAGATGCCAGCGCGCATTTATCCAAGGGCTAGGATCTCATTACATTCGCGTGCGTACGCTCGGGGCGGAGGCCATTGCCGGGGCCGACTCAATGCCCGCGACCGAGGTCGGCGATCGGCTTATTGATGAAATTGAGCTAGCTTTCAGAGAGGAAAGTGAGCTACCTCAGGTAATTAAAGCTAGCGAGCGCGATGATGCGAATCCATGGCTACGTCGTACGTAGTGGGCCGTCTACCTCCGTGGAATTGACCCCCAGCACCTTATTGACTGCGTCCACGCACCCGACGCCGATTCATCCGATCTAACTGAAATAGCGGCAAGTGCTATATGGGATGCAATGGCTGCCGTCGCGAGAATTAGCCAGTTAGTTTGCATGAAAACTAGCCATACAATTCGCACTGAGGCCGTACGGACGGAGCGCGACCGACTACCGCACCAGCCGCTGCAAGCTTACATGGATGCCGATAACATTGAGAGACACACTATCCCGTGGCAGCAAATTTTGATGTTTTTCACTCGCACGCAGGCTGCGCATGAATGGGCTAGTCCAAATTACAAATTTACTAGGCGCCAGCGCGCTGCGTGGAACTCGCTTTGGAAACTGGCCCAGCCGGGCGCATCACCTAGGTCAGCTATGGCTAGTTCAGCCACGGCTAGGTTAGCTACGGCTAGTTCAGCCACGGCTAGTTCAGCCACGGCTAGTTCAGACGATAATAGCGAGCATTTAGAGAGTGAGTATTCAGAGAGTGATACCGAGAATCAGCCCACGCAGCGAATTGCTAGCGAATCACTAGCGAATCAGCACAATAGCACCGAATCCCCGTTTTACCTCGCACCTATTGATTCAGCGTGTCTCAATTTTTGCATTGAGCTATTAAACCATCGAATTAAGGTTGAGGACTATGAGAGCGCGCTAGTTTGTGCCACGGCAGTGCTCGGCCGTGGAGAGGTAGGCTGGCGTACTGCTGAGAGCTATCCACCTATTTTATCGAAGCTGATCAAGATCGCACGCTTTATGGTAGTCCACAAGGCTTTGAAATTGGATTCTACGGCGGAGGCAATGCTATATCAGCTAGCGGAGCATCAAATGGCAGGTGATTGGGATACCGAGAGTCCGCTAGATTCACCTCAATTTCAGACATCAGAGGATCCATTTTACAATTTTGAAACTGGCCTAGTTCAGCCACCCACGGCTAGCCAGTCATCTCAATTTATTGAATTCACCCAGGCTCAACGGCAGACCCAGCGATCATTCAGAGAGTGGGTGGCTGAGATGGTAAGCCAATTCATGGTCCGTGGAACAAATAGCCCAATTCAATGGTTATTAGATCTACGGACTTATGGGTTGAAGATCCATTATAATAGCACCACGACGGGCCACGTCGGATGGATGAACCAGGACCAGCTACTTTACCAGCAATTCAATTTCACAATGGGTGACTTCCGTGGGTTCATCCACGGGCTTATTAGCTCGGCACGTCAGATTCTCCACAATGAGCTACTATTTAGCGAAAATGGGTCAGTTCCAGCTATTCTATGGCAGGCAATTTACGACGATCCCACGGAGACAGCCCACGGGTAGAATTTCTTAAAAGACACCCGTACGCCATGGCCCGTTAAGGGAGAGCAATGGCTGATCGGCCGGTTCCGGCAGCATAGCGGCCCCGTACGGCAGCGATTTATCGAGAGCAGTGCCGGTCGTCTACGTATAGCAGCAATTGACGTATACCTTCAAAGGGTAGCGTATTTCCGTGAGAAGCTTGCTATTGCTATTCACGTGAGTGGTGGCCAGCCGGCTCGCGCACCCGAGCTATTAAGTATTCGGCATTGCAATACTGATAGCGGGGGCCGTCGTAACGTATTCATTGAGGACGGGCTCGTTGCATTCGTCTCACAATACCACAAGGGGTTTTACGCATCCAATGATACTAAGGTGATTCATCGCTATTTACCCCGTGAGGTAGGAGAGCTTGTGGTCCATTATTTATGGCTAGTATTGCCATTTACACGGCGATTGGAGGCGTACGTAGCGAAGGTGCGGAGATCAGATGGCGTGGAGGAGATCAAAAGGTGAGTTTTTTCAATTTCATCAATTTCATCAATTTCATCAATTTCATCAATTTCATCAATTTCATCAATTTCATCAATTTCATCAATTTCATCAATTTCATCAATTTCATCAATTTCATCAATTTCATCAATTTCATCAATTTCATCAATTTCATCAATTTCATCAATTTCTTCAGTTTCATCAATTACTTTTGAATTACTTTTGAATTTTTACTAATTTTGGACTTAGTAAAATGCGCCAGGCTTACCTCTGGGGTCCGGATCCTGGCACTGGCCGAGATTGGTCATCCGATAGACTCCGTGAAGTGCTAAAGCGAGAAACCACTATTGGGCTTAATGGTCAAGCTATTCATTTGAACGCTTACCGGGATATTGCTATTGGCATTAGCCGTCGCTTCATACGGCTATCTAGCGTATTTCCCAATAATACGCAGCAGGACGTGCGAGCCGAGGCTTCACAAGAGGATGACGAAGAGGGCATGAATGCTAAGCAATGGATAGGTCACATTGCTGACCTCCAGGCGGCCTATTCATCGCACGTTGCCGGCATGATCTACGGTCGTGGCATCACTGAGCAGCCCGGTACGACGGCCCACCGGCGTGAGATATTTCGGCTTAGTAGCACCGACTAGCATCGCTTTTTAGGCTTTGTGTCCACGGATAACGGGGGTGCCGAGAGTGCATTAGGACTGGCCCAGTTTTCACCATAGCAGAAGGAAGCTAAGATAGGTCGTACGGAGCGTCGGTGGCAATTGACGCAGGCAGCCATAGAGCCGGAGATACAGCGCATGATGGGTAATAGCGAGCTACGCCTCCGAGGGGTGCAAGCACCAGCATTGGAAGCTATTCAGCAAGGCCAGAGCCCGGTGGTGGCCGTTATGCCAACCGGGGGTGGAAAAAGCTTACTTTTCATGCTTCCCGCGTGGATCAGCCCCCGTGGGGTCACGGTGGTGGTAGTGCCATTAATTGCATTACGGGGTGACATAGTGCATCGATGCCGGCAGCTCGGCATTTCATGCGTGGCGTGGGAGAGCCGTCGGCCGGCAGACCAGGCATCCATTGTGCTAGTGACGCCAGAGTCAGCTATTACGGAGGATTTCATGACATTTTTGAACCGCCAGCGGCTATGTCATCGGTTAGATCGCATTGTGATCGATAAATGCCACGTCGTATTAAACGATCAGACCAATTTCAGGCCCGCCATGGCTCAATTAGGTCGATTGCTCGTGGCTCAGGCTCAGATGATATATTTGACTGCCACGCTGCCACCGACGGCCGAAAACCAGCTATTTCAACGTCTACGCACGTCGCGAGAGAAGGTCCATTTATTTCGGTCACGCACCCATCGCATGAATGTCGCGTACCGGCTATGGCAGCCCACGGTGCCGAACCAATACGCCAATAGCTACCATTGGGTAGCGGACCCCAATATAGTACGATTTATTAGAGATCGTATTACGCGCGCGCGTGCTTAGGCCGGCCGAGTGGTCATTTACGGGCCCACCACTAAGGCTATTGACAAACTAGCCCAGTTAGTCGAATGTGAGGCATATCATAGTAAGACGATCGATCGCAGTGGCGTACTGGCCCGTTTCCAGGCCGATACCACGGGGGTAGTGGCCGCTACTACTACACTTGGTATGGGTGTCGATATACCCAATATTCGTAGTATTATTCACATTGGGTTACCACGCAGCTTATTGGACTACGCGCAAGAGAGCGGCCGTGCTGGCCGAGACGGGCGTCGCAGTGAGGCTATTATTGTTCAACCCCACGGGTTTTTACGGCCGAAATGGGACCCAATTCATGAAGACCCCGTGAAAGCACAGGCGGAGCAATACCGGCTAGACCGATATATATCTCCAGACTGCCGACGCGTCATACTTAACGAGTATTTAGATAGCTACCAACGGCAATACTGTAGAGAATCTGATGATACAGAGCAGCGCTGCGATAGGTGTGACGAGCATTGGCAGGCAAATGAAGAGGTAGTAAGTGAGCTAGCAAGTGAGCTAGGAAGTGAGGCGGCACGTCAGCTAGGAAGTGAGCCGGCACGTCAGCTAGCAAGTGAGCCAGCACGTCAGCTAGCAAGTGAGCCAGCACGTCAGCTAGCAAGTGAGCCAGCACGTCAGCTAGCAAGTGAGCCAGCACGTCAGCTAGCCAGTGAGGCGGCAAGTCAGCTAGGAAGTGAGAGAAATGGCCCAGTTCGCAATACATCATTTCAGATATCCGATCCCATGGTTTTATCCCATGTTTTGAACCAGCCAGCGGACGCTCATACGGAGCAACCCATAGAGGGTATTCAATATAGCCAGGGGCCACCGGAAGTGAACCAATTAACTAGCGATTCGGAGGCGAATTCCCAGCGAAGTGAGAGTGCATCCGTCGGATTTCGGTCCCAGGTCGGATCGATAAGTCCGATTTATCGCCGTAGTATTAAGCCACTAGGTAAGAGACCACCCATAGTGTAATTTCAATGCCAAGGAAACTGACCGATTCATTATTAATAGAAACAGCTAATTTGCCACGGCAGCTGACCCATTCATTGCAAGCACCAATTGCCAATTCATTGCTAATTGATAATTCGACGCCACGGCAGCTAGCCAATTCATTGCAAGCACCAATTACCCATTCATTGCAAGCACCAATTACCAATTCATTGCCAATTGATAATTCGACGCCACGGGAGCTGACCCATTCATTACCAACGCGCGTGGCCCGTCCATTGATCCCCCCGCATGCAATTGACCAGTTCCAGCGGCTAGACCGTGAGAGACAGGTAGTCCAAGAGGTAGATCAGGCAAGACATCAAGAAATTGCCACCGGGGTCGAATTTTTATTACAACAGGCCCAGATATAGATAGGACGATGCTAGTTTTGTACTCAGCGTGGGCTTGAAGACCAGCATGATTTATACCAGTGCCGGGCTCAGACCCAGTACGGCAATAAATCACCGAAAAGCTGGTGGATACGCGTACGCCGGCAGATTCAATTTGCTAGATTTAGTGCTTGTTACTAGTGTGGCATGCCGCAGTCCATTTACAGTCGATTCGCGTATACCGGTAGGCAGGAGGATTGTACGTATCGAGGCTTATTATTATCGGGGCTAGCAGTGATAGTATACGGCGAGGGAAGTGAGGTGATAAAGGAGGCGTGGGCTCGGAGGTTAGAAGGGCTCGGGGTGTCAATCGGCAATGAGAGCGAGCTCGTACGGTATTTAGGGTCACGGCATAACGGGGAGACGGTGAAATTGGTACATAAGTATATATGGGTCCGAAGGAGGTGGATAGAGTATAGAGAGAGGAGTTAATATAGTGAGAGTATTAAATAGCGTTATAAATTGAATTTAGGGCGAGAATAGGTTATTTAAGGTGTAATAGGTATAATAGAGAGGTGAGGTGTAATAGAGAAGTGAGGTGTAATAGAGAGCTGAGGTGTAATAGAGAGGTGAGGTGTAATAGGTAGGTAAGGTGTAATAGATAGGTAGGTAGAGCATTATAAGGGGGGGTTAGTATAGGGGTGAAGGTCCAAAGTGAGGNGGGAGTATCCGGGTGAAGGTCCAAAGTGAGGTGGCATTAGATAGGGGTAAAGCACCGAGGTGAGGGGGGGTAGTATAGCCGTAGAGAGGTAATCCAACTGGCTAGTCAAATATTTCATTTATTTAGAGGTTTTTGGTAAGGTAAAATTTAGATCATAAGGGTCGAGCTAGGAAATATAGCATTAAGACATTACGCGAAGTTACGATATATATTTGAAAAGAGGCATTAGAAAAATATGAATTATATATATTATTAGCAAATATATACAGTTATTATCATTTTATCGTATATATCGTACATTCATTATAATAGCTAATAGGTTTTAGGCCCGTATAAGGTTAATATTAGGCCGAGGTAGGTGGTGAGGTTTTACACCGGGGTGGTAGTATAGACGTATTAGGGGTGATATAGGCATCACGTACCGGGGTGGGGGGGTGGTATAGCTATAGAGCGGTAAGGGGTAATAGATAGGTAGGTGGCGTAAGAGAGGTGGGTAGGGTGAGAGAGGTGAGATGTAATAGATAGCTAGGTAGGGTGAGAGAGGTGAGGTAAAATAGGTAAATTGTTATAGTAGCGGTGTAGGGGTTGAAGCATTATAAGGGGGGGTGGTATATAGGTGAAGCACCAAAGTGAGGGGGCATTATATAGGGGTGACGTACCGAAGTGA
>NW_019173391.1:1975-2569 GCF_001773325.1 Penicillium arizonense | reverse complement strand
ACCGGGGTGGGGGGGTGGTATAGCTATAGAGCGGTAAGGGGTAATAGATAGGTAGGTGGCGTAAGAGAGGTGGGTAGGGTGAGAGAGGTGAGGTGTGATAGATAGCTAGGTAGGGTGAGAGAGGTGAGGTAAAATAGGTAAATTGTTATAGTAGAGGTGTAGGGGGTAAGGCATCGTGAGGGGGGGTGGTATAGGGATAAAGCACCAAAGTGAGGGGGCATAGTATAGGGGTGAGAAACCGAAGTGAGGGGGGGTGGTTTAGGGATAGAGAGGCGAGGTGAAATAGGTAAATTATGATAGTAGAGGTGTAGGGGTTGAAGCATTATAAGGGGGGGTGGTATATAGGTGAAGCACCAAAGTGAGGGGGCATTATATAGGGGTGACGTACCGAAGTGAGGCGGGGTGGTTTAGGGATAGAGAGGTAAGGTGAAATAGGTAAATTATGATAGTAGAGGTGTAGGGGGTGAAGCATTATAAGGGGGGGTGGTATATAGGTGAAGCACCAAAGTGAGGGGGCATAGTATAGGGGTGACGCACCGAAGTGAGGCGGGGTGGTTTAGGCATAGAGAGGTAAGGTATAATAGAGAGGTTATT
>NW_019173391.1:0-1910 GCF_001773325.1 Penicillium arizonense | reverse complement strand
TTAATCCAACTAGCTAGTCATATATTTTATTTATTTAGATATTATTTATAAGGTAAAATTGAGATTATAAGGGCTAGGTCAGGAAATATAGCATTAAGACATTACGCGAAGTTACGATATATATTTAAAATGAGGCATTAGCAAAATTTCAATTATAGGTATATTTAGTAGATATATATATTAAGCATTATTATATGGTATATAACGTAGGTTTATTACTATTAGTAGTAGGATTTAGCCCATATAGGTCGGGTTTGGCCCGTATAAGGTATATATAGACCCGGACGGATAGAGGGGTAGGGACCGATTGACCAGGATTATAATAAGGTAATAGGAGCTATATTAGATACACCCGAGCATAATAATAGCTTAGGATAGTGATTATAATACAGAGATATCATAGGTAAGCTTTAATAGATAAAGGGGTAGGGTTCGATTTTTTAGGTCATAAAATTAGTATTATTAGTAAAAAGGAGGGCCAGTTTTTACGTTAGGGGCCCCGTAATACGTAGTAGTAGGGTGTATCATAATAGTATTATAGGCATAATATATACCCAAGGATAGGTTAATAGTAGGGGTCAGGGTTTAGATAATTCAAAGGGATAGGGATCGATGTTTTCGGGTTATAAAATTAGCATTATTAGTGAAAATAGGGTTAGGTTTTTATAATATTTAGGGTTTAATAGGTAGCACGTTTTTATAGTACGAGGGTAGGCCATAATATTATTATAATATAGTATAAATTCACAATATAAGCCATAGGAAGGGGTCAGGGTTTTAATTATTATAAGGGGTTAGGGCTCCAAGTTTCCGGTTTATATAATTAGTAGTAGAGAATAGGGTCATTTATTACGATATTTTTATTAGTATTATATTGATATAGCAAGGTTTCAGTATATTATATACCCCAGCACATTTTAAGGATAGGGCCATAATTTAAGGTATTACGCCGGGGAAAGGCCATATTTTAGACACCCAAGCATATAGGTAAGGGTAGGGAGCTTAGATAGAGTAGTATAAGGGGGTAATTAGTTATAATAGAGTATAGGGGGTAGTAAATAGTATAATAAGTAAGGCATTATAATATAGTTAGTATAAGAAGGCAAAGAAGCCGTAGGTTATAAGCAATATTTCAATAAGACGCGGTTTTATTAGTAGGCATAATAGATATAGTATAATAGGGATTTACGGGTAGGGAGAGACATAGTAAAGTTAATAATAGGGAAGGGGTAGCGTAGGAAGAAGGGATAGGGAGAGGGGGTAAGGTTAATAGTAGGAGACGGGTTATATAAGTATAATAAGTGATATAGGGGTATAATAGTAGTAAATATAGCAGAATTTATAGATTATATTATAGTAAAAGGGGTAGGGTTCGTAGTAATATAGGGGGTAGGGTTTTATTAGTGGGAGCGGTCGGTTTTAGACATAGTGAGAGAGGGAAGGGTTTAAATAGACAGGGGGGTAAGGGATAGTCGTAGTATAAGGGAGAGGGGTAAGGGTTTTAATTAAGGTATAGGCAAGGTTTTAACGGTAAGAGTGGTAAGATAGGTAAGGGTTTTAATTAAGGGAGGGGTGACGTTTTCATAGTAATAAGGGTGAGGGTTAGTTATAGCAATAGGGAGGAGGGTAAGGGTTTTAATTAAGAGATAGGGAAGGGGTTAATTAATAGAGGGGTGAGGGTTTTAGTAGTACAATAGGTAAGGGATAGTAGTAGTAAGAGGGAGAGGGGTAAGGGTTTTAATAAAGAGATAGGCAAGATTTTAACGGTAAGAGTAGTAAGATAGGTAAAGGATTTAATTAATATAGGGGTAAGGGTTATAATTAATAGAGGGGTAAGAGATAGTAGTAGTAAGAGGAGAGGGGTGAGGGTTTTAATTAAGAGATAGGCAAGGTTTTAACGGTAGGAGTAG
>NW_019173390.1:0-12685 GCF_001773325.1 Penicillium arizonense | reverse complement strand
GAGAAGAAGCTCTAGAAAAGTGGGGTGGGCCTAGAGGTGGAGATAAGGTTTCCCATGGGGGCAACAATATTGGGAATGGGGATGGTGGTGGGGTTAATATCAGCACCGGGGGTGGTGACATTGGGGACATCGGGGTTGGAGTTGGGGGTGGGAGTGGCTGTGACCCGGCGGCTTGTGACGCTAAAGTAAGATTCGTGGATATCAGTAGAGGTTATATGATACTGACATACTGATTCAATTAAGTGCCGGAGATTAGGTGACCAATCAGGTTACTGTGACAACGGCAGTGGATCTCCCAGCTTACTTGGACTTATCCTTGGACAAACTACGCCGTTAGTCTCTTTCTCGATTCGTCCTGGAATTGCAGAGCCGTCTGAAAGCTGATGTGAAACAGATCCTGCATTTGTGTGCCAGCAGATTGCGATCCTCCTTCTTCTTCTTGTGACAGTCAATGTGTAAGACGGCCGGAAACTACATTTGTGACGACGACTAACTGGTGCTCGATAGTGCGCGTCCGGCCTGACTTGTTGCAATGGAGCCTGCACCGACCTTGACAACAGTCCAAGCAACTGTGGTACCTGTGGGAATACTGTGCGTCATCATCCGTTAATAGAGGTGCAATCACTGACCCCTGATGTTATAGTGCGCAGAAGGCGAGTCCTGCTGCAATGGAGCTTGTACTGACCTGCAAAATAGCCCGAGTAACTGTGGTACCTGTGGAAACACTGTGAGTTATCTTACCTTTCATACTTCTAGCATGTTTGCTATTGTGTCGATGGCCTGAATTATAACGGGACCAATTCTCACGTTTCGATAGTGCCCTGCTGGATCGGCTTGCTCATCTGGCACCTGCCAATGCACAACTTTCGAGGGCTTCCAGGACCAACTCACATTCCCCACGCGCAGTCCGGTTGCCGTTGCAGTGGCTGACTTCAATGGAGATGGTAACTTCGATGTCGTGGCAACGAATTTTAACGACAATTCTGTGGCTGTCTTGCTTGGGACTGGATCAGGGAGCTTTCAGCCACAGACCACATTCCCTGTGGGCTCTGGGCCACAAGGTGTCGCAGTAGGCGACTTCAACGGAGATGGCATTCTCGATATTGTGGCTTCAAATACCAACAGCAATTCCGTTAGTGTCTTGTTTGGGACTGGATCAGGGAGCTTCCAGCCACAGACCACATTCCCTGTGGGCCCCGGGCCACAGCGTGTTATAGTGGGCAACTTCAATGCAGATAGCAATCTTGATATCGTGGTTACAAATGGTGGGGGTGATACAGTGGGTATCCTACTCGGGACTGGATCAGGAAATTTCCAGCCTCAGACAGTATTCGATGTGGGATCTATTCCCGTTGGTATTGCTGCGGGTGACTTCAATGGAGATGGCTATCTCGATATTGCGGTTACTAATCTCAATCACAATACAGTGGGCATCTTACTCGGAACTGGATCAGGGAGCTTCCAGCCCCAGGTGACCTACGCCGTGGGTTCTGGGCCAGTTAGAATTGCAGTGGGAGACTTCAACGAAGATGACTATCTTGATATTGTGGTTTCAAATCGCAATGTCAATACAGTGGGCATCTTACTCGGAACTGGATCAGGGAGTTTCCAGCCCCAGGTGACCTACCCCGTGGGTTCTGGGCCGTTCGGAATTGCAGTGGGAGACTTCAACAGAGATAACCATCTCGATGTCGTGGCTACGAACATTAACGACGGCACAGTGAGTGTCTTGGTAGGAACTGGATCGGGGAGCTTCCTGCCTCACGAAACATTTCCTGTGGGGGCTGACCCAATTGGTGTTGCAACGGGCGACTTCAACGAGGATGGCTATGTCGATATTGTGGCTGGTAATTTCGGCAGCAATACACTAAGCCTCTTACTCGGGGAGCCTTGTGGGTCTTAGAATTGTCCCGGGTATTGTGGTCTGGTAATATGGGAAGATTGTCATACTCTTTGTGACAGGCTTTATTGATTAGTTATTTGGACACTGCTGCATCTTCGGATCCGGTCAAAGTCTTTAATGCAGTAATAATACTTTTCTCATTAGTGATACAAATTATCCTTCTATGTGCTCAGCGAGTGAATCAGACTACTTAGCTAGGTATCAGATGATACCCAGAAAAAGGATTAGGGCGTTAAGGTGATTATTACTGATCTGATCTTAGAGAAGACCGCTCAGAAGCGTTCTGGGTTCTGCTCAGCGAGCAGAAAGTGGTACACACACAATTCATCAACGCCCGGCGGCTGAACCGAAAGGGCAACTATCACTGATCTAAAAATACATCCCTTAGCTAATGCTGTGCCTCCTTGGAGCCCATACAAGATTCCTTTCAGTATATGTCATCTCGGCTGTCAATATCTTAGCGGGTCCTTGTGGGTTAGTCTTTAGTTAGTAGACTTGCTTGAAGGCGCTTCTCCAAGTGTTCAACATCCTATGCTCGGCAGTTGAAGCGCGTCTACCGTCTCTGGTACAAGGAAGATGGTGCGGGTTAGATTGGGGATGGGGTGGGATGGGGTTAATTTGTGTTGGTCGATATGGTTAAGCGGCGTCGAGTCGGCCCGTGGCGATTGCAAAGCGTATTGAGTATCGCACTGCTTCCAAATTCGGCTTCCAGTTCTGGTCATCCGAAGGCGATTTTCCGCCCAGGAAGAAAGATATGTTGCCTCGGTGAGTATGGGTACATTGCAGCATTTCTGTCCGGTGTGTGGTCCACTTCCGACATCGAAAGAGGAAGTGCTCCACGGTCTCTCTTGCTTGTCTACATGCACACTGATCTGTCTCTGCGACGTTGATCCGATAGAGGTATCCATTTAGTCCACCCATGCCAGTCCGTAGTTGAGCCAGCTCGCTCGCTTCTTTCCACGACAATGGATCGTACAGCAGTCGAGTGTGTTTCCCTGGAAGCGCTGCATCCACTCGTTTGGAATGTCTCCCTACGTTCTCTGGCAGGCCTTTGCTGGTTGCGGCCTGGGACCGTGCAATATTCAGTGTGGTTGACTTCATTCGGGGGACCTGTGTTTGTGGGGTAGCGTCCTCTTGCGTCGCGGCACGGGCCTGCTCTTTCGCTAGGCCTAGTAATTGATTATATTCGCTGGTCGGGACCTAACGGATATTGATGTCGTTCTCGTGCCTCTAGTCTCTTGATCAGCTTATATATTTGGCAGATGTGTTCCTGGCCTAACTATTGTCGAGGGTTCCTCAGCGTCAGAGCCGCCGCTTTGTTGCTCTTGAGAAGCGTGATTCTGTACTGTTTCAGTCCCGGTAGCGTGTTCAATGCATGTGCCATTGCTGCCAGCTCTCCGGAGTATGGATTCTGTTCTGCTCTGGTGCCCAGTGTGACGGAGAAAGTTTTCAGTTTCAGTTTTCGGAACCGAGGTGGCTGCTTCTCGATCGCGACTCCAAAACCTACCAGCTCGTTGCGTTCTTCGCATATGGGGGGCATCTGTATCGGTCTTGCTTTCTGACGCTACTGGTAGTGGGAACAACAATTCCATTTACCTGGGAGTCACACCTTTGGAGTAAGCTTCCCCTATAATAGCCCCTTTTTTCTGCATAATTGTCTTCAGTAACCATCAAAGAATTATGGGGTTCTTAAGAGATGAACCCGCCCCGCCCATATGGAGAAATACTTTCCACGTCTTCTTTTCAAATCTTTTGGAAAGATATGGTCGGGCTTGCGGAATATAGGATATCATAAGTTCATGATTCTCGGCTTTATCTACCCCTAGCAGTATGGACAAGTTAGATATACAACGGAGGGCCTAGGCTTCACTACGGAGAAGCCAAAGCAAGTAGCACGAATGTTGCCTCTGGTTGTATTTGCCAATGATGCATGACTGCTGTTTGGGAAAATCACGTACTCTACAGTTAAGTCAGGAAGTCGTCATTTTCGATGCGCGAATTCGCTTAGTTTAGCCTTCGATGTCTACTGTACTTTAATAAGAACTGTCAAGCTTGATGAATGAGCTCCACTTAAACTCTTGATGTGCTGTATAATGAGACAAAGAATCAAACATTTAGTAGTTGTGCCTCTTCAGTGATCCCTCATATAACCTCAGTGGCCATTCGATCCGATCTGATCCACTATGGAAAGGTAAGCCCCGGCCGGCATCATCAACTTTCGCAACTTGCTATACTGACCCTGTATACCTCTGTACGGTCCTCTGCAGCAACCCTGTTCCAACTAGCTGTCTCAAAGCCACTGAAAAACCTCTCCGCGCATACCAGAGTAGGCTTCACAGTGGGTCTTCTATCTGGTTGAAGACGTCCTTTTGTAGGACGCGTGTGGTACATGTACCACAGGATGGACTCTTTGATCATGGTAATATTGGGAACAGAAGATCCCTTCTCCAGCTTATTGCCAACTGGAACATTCCCGCTGTCAACAAGAAACCTGGGAGTCAGTAAACAAGAAAACCGAGAAAGCATATCGTGGCTACTCACCCAACCCAAAGCCCAACGTACCTCCGGTGAATCGCTTTGACACTGGCAGCACGTGGATTTTGTCTCTTGCTTGCTGAAAGTCCCGTGGTCCTAGAGGGAACGTGAACCGGTTATGGACTCCTTCCAATCAGGAGGGATACCAGTACAGCAATCGAGGGAATTCGAGTCGTTCTTAATACGACCGCGGTACGAATGAAGCGTATCTTTCAAAGTATGATGCTATCCCATTATTGAATTTCGTGATGACGTCATTTTCGACTGAAAAATGACAAGATGCAAGTGCTAGTTATGAATTCCAACGAAATTAGTACGCCCAGGTATCTAGGCTTTATCAGAATCGCTTGCCAAAATTTACGGTGAACAACTATTCCCGCAAGCAATGTCACGATGTTCCCATTATGACGTCTGGATGAGTACCAAATTGTGTCACATCTGTCTGATGAATAACGGGCTTATCCAACCAGATCCAGATAATTAGGCAGAGGGTGAAGGTTGGTAGTTAAACTGCGGTGTTACTGCTACAAGTCTAGATTATTTTATCTACTTTCCGCAGACGCCGTCGTAACTCCACATCACATGGGCCTATATCAAGCATCCGGTGCACCTTCCATTCACAGCGCCAAATAACTACAGCAGCACATGCAAGCCCCGTTTTGAACACACAATTCCAACCAAGCCAGAGATTGCATGATGGCTATCTTTACAAGTACGCTTCGACAACCAGCGAAAAATGGCACCCAGGATTATTCAGAAAATGCTCAAAAAAATTGCCGCTCTTTGCCTATTTATATCGGAGAGCTGCCATCAGAACTGCTCACGGAAATTGCAAAAATAACACTTTCGATTTAACAGGAGACACGTCGAAGACATGGAAAATTCCGCAGAATAGCTCAGTCAAATTTGATGACCTTGTCAAAAGAGATGCGTACCGCCATTGGAGCAGCTATGATTGTCATCACCCAGATGCTCGGGCTTTGTATGTCTCTGATTCCTTTGAACTATCAAGTCTGGATACGGACATAGATAGAGCCTATTGGTTTATGTCACCAGATGTCTTTTCACGCATACCGTGCTGCAATGAGCGATATATTGAGGAAGGGCCTGGCCATTTTCAGTATACATGAAACCTTTAGCGTGTTTTCCGAAGATTATCAGGGACTGGGATTTTTTCCTGGCTCGGTATCTTTCAAACGGCTACCGAATTGTTGCAGCGTCGCAAGTCCACCTGATCATTGGACTGGTTTCTGATGCAGTGATTGACAAAACGACCGGTACAGCTCCCTATAAACAGAAGCTTACCAGATTCCATTCAAAGCTAGTCCCAGATATCAGTGTCTATGAGTATATTGAGCGACTTTCGCAACTCGCCGAATTCTCATCGCGAAGTTACTCTGCCTCCAGCCAGCATTTGGTCTATCGAGCTTTAACTGTTCACAGATCACTGTTGAGCTGTGTGGCTGTGAGCGTTAAAGTACACAATGATTACCGGTGCTCCAAGAATTGTACGCAGAAGCTGGCAGTGTCCGCCCTGACAAGCTGACCATTTTGGAATTGGAACCACTTAAGCAACTAGCGTGGGATGTTATACCACGCGAAGAACACACAGTGACTCATACCTCTCCCTTCCCTATTATGCAATTATTATGTACATCGGCGCACCGGCAATCCATCACGTTTATCCTCTCGACAAGGTTCCTGATCCTCTTATTGTGAAAGAAGGGGAGAATAGGAAGAGACATAGCCTTGTTTTACTAGTGGCGTAAGATAATATATATATGGAATCCGAGATCCTGAGTGGCGAGGAAGTTTGCCTCTTCATTCTGGTGTCAAAAGATGACCAGTAGAATTCGAAAACAGTTTACCCCCAAAACACACATGCTTTCTCTCCCAGCGCCCCACCTCGATCGCGCTAAACTAAAATCGGCCAAGAACAATTCCACCGTTTTTCCTTCATGTATTTTCTGTAGATATCCAAAAGTACCGTAATTACAGTTTCCGGTACCGGGAAAATATTTCCCCGTAGCCATACATAGCCTAGCTTGAGTTTTAGCTTTACATCGATCGCAAGAGTTTTGTGGAACCCCCAGGCTTTTGCCCTTCTGAAACTCAAGAAGCTAGTTCACTGTGAATCCGATACTCTAGTAATCGATAGTACGCAGACTGAAGGCAAGTTCATCCGCTCACTTGACGTCGAACCTATCACCTAAATCTCTTCCTAGAAAAATCATGGAAATAAGTGAGCTCAATTCCAAGCTGAAAGATGTATTTGATATGGCCGTCTTCTCCCAATTATTGGAGATGGATGAGGAAGAAGACCGAAAGATTAGCTCAACGGCGCTCTATAGCTTCATTGAGAAGGGCGAAGAGCAGGTGGGCGTTATGGAGTACTACTTGTAAGCCCTCATACCCCATGCAAACTTGCCTAGGCCTTGTACCATAGTCAGAATGCACGACCCGGGTCCTTTTTTTGAGGTGAACTGGCATTCTAATGAATACATCCTTGTGGACAGGTCAAAAGAAGACTTCATTTCTCTAGTTTCTGTTAGCGAATCGCTTCAGCAATCCGCCGCAGCGATGGGTTTGTACAAAGTCCGCGAAAGCTGTGAAAATATTCGACGAGCCAGTGCAATAATGGATCGAGCTGGTCAGGTTGCAGAGGCAGTCAAGGTGGTCTTTCTTAGCTTCGTCAAGGAGGAAATTGGCACTTTAAGTGACACCGTACGGCATGCTCGCACAGCAATCGATTCATTTTATAGGGCAAACTAGCTAAAATACACAAGAGAAGCCGGGACCGCTGTCTGCTTTTTCTGGCTAATGCTCATTTCAATGACATTTTCCTCATAACAAATCCCTATGAACCGAAGAATAATTTTAAACTGGAAAGGCCACCAATCCCGAGTTTATTTGGACTGAGTATCTGTCGAGTGAGATATGAGGCGGATTCGAGAATAGGAAGGGAGACAGCGGGAGGGGGGAAACCTGGCTGGGACCCTCAAGTTGGACCCGCCAAGACGCCAAGGAGGGTCAGAAACTCGATCGGGTTCCACGACGCTCCTGGGTGTGATTTTAGGGTATAGGCATTTTTCTGCTTTGGAATCGTATATTATGCCATTTCTTTTGCATACGTGTCCTTGGCGAGTCGCGGGTCGAGGGTATAGAGCTCCGACCCCAGTTCCCCAGAGTCAGATCCAGCCCGGCCCCGGTCCCCTGGGTCCACAAAACCGATGCGATCGATGTAAAGCTACCAGTGCCGGAACCTGTAATTACGGTAATTTAGTTGCTCTACCAGAGATACATCAAGAAAAGATGGTGGGGCATTTTCCGGCCAATTTAAGTTTAGCGCAATCGGAGTGGGGCGTTGGGAAAGAAAGCGTGTGTGTCTGTGGGGTAATCTGTTTTCGAATTCTACTGTACGTTCAATATCAATGAACCTGCGTAAGCGATCGAATTTACCTATCTCTCTGAACGTCTATCCGACGAAGTCTCTTCAATTCACCATGTCTGTTGGGCAGACCAAGACAATACAGCCATATTTTACTCACAACCATATGATGAAACAACCTATCTTATCCACAAGCTTCTAGCCATCACAGAATGAATTGGAGCAAGATTGAAACTTCCACATTAGTATTACACAAGTTTTGACCAAATCCATATTGATCCAAGCGGGCCTACTAAACATACGAAGAAACGGTTCATGACTGAAACATACGTGTTTCGAACATACCTTCATGGAGTGTAAATTTCCGCAATTGTGGCTCGTCGTAATTTACTGTGGCTGTGCGGTCAAGCATCTGCCTTCAGTACAATACGGTACATACCGTGTAACGGAATTCCCACTCAAAACTACATAGAAATATATTACCGATCAAGGGGCCATCGGCCAAATATTCAGTCTATCCAGTCTCTTCAATCCAACCTCTAAGACAGGCTTCGAGACCAGTATATGATGACTAATCCGTGAGTATGCTTAGAGTATCAAATTCAGCAAATTCGCACTGCCGTGGTGAGCTGGGGCCATCATATCGACAATGCTAGCGTTATTTATCCTTGACAAAAGGGACAGTGAAGGGGAGGAGGTTGGAAATATTTTCATGCTGCGATACATAAGCATGCGATTATACAACTTGATTGCTGAGAATCTCACCCCCATAACTTCCGAAATGTCGCTGGAGTTTGTCTTGCCATGGATATGACCAGCTGTCTGGAGGATATACATGTAAGGCGAAAGGAAACTTGGAGAGAGTACTGTACCTCCCTGACACACCCTTTCAGATCAACGAAGTGGATTAATACCCCGCGTTCCCTTCTACATGCCTTTCTGGTTGTATTTTGTAGCATTTGTTGTTTTCACCACACCTGATTGCTGTGGAGTCGCTAATTTTTTTTTTTTTTTTCATGATGCCATCAAATAAATCCTTCCCCGCTATATTACACGTGCGCGATTTCGTCGAGCATGTTGAACCAGATCCAACGCGTCCGGGTAAAGGGATCTCGATGCAGTTACGTGTTTCGCTTAATATACCGTTCAAAGATATTGAATTAGACGATGTTGAGTCAAATGACATCCCCACTTTCATTAGATTCTTCAATGAGGGCAATCACTCTGATATTTACCAACCCAATACTTTTATTTACTCATCTGGAGCTTTTTTGACTACCTTATCTGAAGACGACGGATTCCACATTGTACTCCACGATCATAATTTGGACCGGTCGGTACATCTATACCATATCGACCAAAGTACTTTGCTAATACCATGCAGCCATCCGGGCGATCAAGAGGATACGGATTCATACTTTATGCACTGTCCCGGTGCTGCCCAGCCCATAGTGACTTTTCTCGGCGTCGTCCTTGAACGCAGAGGACAATTGAACGACGGACGGAATTTACTTCACTGTCGTCTTCAGACAACTGTTTACAACCCATCAACTCGTACGCCTCATACGTTTCCCATAACCGCTTTCTTTAAGAACGGGCAGCGTTTGGCAAACTTCCCACCGCTCTATGCCAACGCCTCTGTGTTTGTGACGGGTCGCATCTTTGGCCTCACAAAAGAGAATCGTCAGTTAGCTGTTGTGACAGATGACATCCATTTCCTGCCAACATCAACAAATAGTCTTCCGCCAACCCCTTCTTCTGCGTCCGGAAAAAGAAAACGCGTTGACCGCTGGTCCCAAAGGGCTGGACCAACAACACCGTCCAAATCCACGTCGGAATCGCATAACCCGCAGCTTGCAAAGCCCATGACAGCGAATACTCCTGTTGACGAAGACGAGGAAAGCACTCAGATTACGTGGGCTGACACGTTGGACGAACCCGAGAGATCACCACAAGCAAGCACCCCTACGCCAGAGAGACGTTCACAAAGGCCAAGGATTCGAAAACTTAGGCCATCTCGCATTGCGGGTATTAGTCATTCGGAAGACTTCTTTTCATTGGCTCGTTGAATTCATTCGCATTTCCACTTCATTCAAAACGCTTCAACGCTAACTTTAGCTTCCAATGCCTATTCCTCCTGACTTTCGTTTCAGGGCCGATGCGTGCAAAGCGCGCATCTTCCAGTAAATAATACTCAAATGGAGACGATGATTTGGGACTAAGCTAATTATGGAATAGGAGGGTTTCGGGTACGGGCCAAGAAACAATGTGTCTGTGTCCCAAGGGTAATCTGTTTTCGACTCTCACTGTACGAGCTGTTGAAATATAATCTTTCACACAGACGAAAACTTTCATCGGCGACGTATTCAAACGCAAAGGGCAGACTAGGGAACAAGGAGCCAATGACAATGGGAAGGACCTGTGTGATAGGATTTGACGGCAAGCAGCAGCTAGAAGGCGCAACCAATCTCTACTAGATCGACTCTCTTGGGCTTCTTAATGGTCTCCATGAAGATCTAGAACTGGCTGCCTCGATGGAAATCACTGCAAGACTGATTGGGTGCGAAGTCGGCTTGACCTATACACAATGAGTAACTCTTCCCTGGCCCGCCACCAAGGCTTTAGCGCAGTTAATCTATTGAGCAAGCCGCATCAAGGTGAGGCCCGCAGTATTATGCCATCAGTATTACGCCGCCACATACTACGGTGACCGTTAAGTTTATCGGTTAACGGTCAAAGAGTCGAATGTAACCACACGTGGCAGAATATAGGACTATACTGAAGTATTTTCCTCTTGCCCACCATTTCTTAATGCAACTTGCTCAATATTTTATCTGCGCTCAAGTCGCGGCGGTTGGTCCAAGGAAGAGTTGTTCAGAATACCTTCGCACTCCCATTCGGGAAACAATTTAGGTGGTAACACCAGTTTCCGGAAATACTGTAACGATCCCAATGGCGGTTTTAAGCACCGCAGGCCCCCCCCAGCAAGACACTCACGGTACCGTCGTTGGCATTTGTAGCCACGATATCGAGATAGCCATCTCCGTTCAAGTTACCGACTGCAACACCAAGCGGAAAAGACCCGACGGGGAATGTGGCCTGCGGCTGGAAGTTCCCCGATCCAGTCCCGAGCAAGACGCTCACTGAACTGCCGCCGCTATTCGTAGTCACGATATCGAGATAGCCATCTCCGTTCAAGTCGCCTACTGCAGCAAAGAACGGAAAGGACCCCACGGGGAATGTGGCCTGCGGCTGGAAGCTCCCTGATCCAGTCCCCAGCAAGACGCTCACTGAACTGCCGCCCTGATTTGCAGCCACGATGTCGAGATAGCCATCTCCGTTGAAATCACCCACTGCAACACCAAGCGGCTGGGGCCCCACGCCGAATGTGGCCTGCGGCTGGAAGCTCCCTGATCCAGTCCCGAGCAAGACGCTCACTGAATTACTGCCGTCGTTATTCGCAGCCACAATATCGAGATAGCCATCTTCGTTGAAGTCGCCCACTGCAACACCGAACGGCCTGGACCCCGCTGGGAATGTGGCCTGCGGCTGGAAGCTCCCTGATCCAGTCCCGAGCAAGACGCTCACTGTACCCCCGTTGACATTCGTAGTCACGATATCGAGATAGCCATCTTCGTTGAAGTCGCCCACTGCAGCACCAAGCGGAGTGGACCCGACGGGGAATGTGGCCTGCGGCTGGAAGTTCCCCGATCCAGTCCCGAGCAAGACGCTCACTGAATTGCCGTCGCTATTCGTAGCCACGATATCGAGATAGCTATCTCCATTGAAGTCACCCACTGCAACCCCGTACGGAAAGGACCCCACAGGGAATGTGGCCTGCGGCTGGAAGCTCCCTGATCCAGTCCCGAGCAAGACGCTCACTGAATTGTCGGCGGTATTCGCAGCCACGATATCGAGATAGCTATCTCCGTTAAAGTCGCCCAATGCTACAGACCTCGGCGCAGGCCCCAGGTCGAATGTGGCCTGCTCCTGGAAACTCGCGCATATGCAGGCGCCTGATGAACAAGTCGATTCAGCAGGGCACTATGAAGCGTGAGAATTGATCACGTTAGCAATAATCCACACAATAGCAAACCTCCTAGAAGTGTGAAGGTTAGGAGCAACTCACAGTGTTCCCACAACTTCCACAGTTGCTAGGAGTGTTCTGGAGGTTGGTGCAGGCTCCATTGCAGCAACTCTCACCTGCTGCGCACTATAATATCGAGTGTTAGTCATTTCGTCTCCATGAGTAACGGATAAGCACGCACAATGTTTCCACACGCGCCACAGCTACCGGGAGTGTTCTGAAGATCGGTGCAGGCTCCATTGCAACAAGTCAGGCCGGACGCGCACTATCGAGCACCAGTTAGTCGTCGTCACAAATGTAGTTTCCGGCCGTCTTACACATTGACTGTCACAAGAAGAAGAAGGAGGATCGCAATCTGCTGGCACACAAATGCAGGATCTGTTTCACATCAGCTTTCAGACGGCTCTGCAATTCCAGGACGAATCGAGAAAGAGACTAACGGCGTAGTTTGTCCAAGGATAAGTCCAAGTAAGCTGGGAGATCCACTGCCGTTGTCACAGTAACCTGATTGGTCACCTAATCTCCGGCACTTAATTGAATCAGTATGTCAGTATCATATAACCTCTACTGATATCCACGAATCTTACTTTAGCGTCACAAGCCGCCGGGTCACAGCCACTCCCACCCCCAACTCCAACCCCGATGTCCCCAATGTCACCACCCCCGGTGCTGATATTAACCCCACCACCATCCCCATTCCCAATATTGTTGCCCCCATGGGAAACCTTATCTCCACCTCTAGGCCCACCCCACTTTTCTAGAGCTTCTTCTC